>NC_081414.1:760122147-760422147 GCF_030272615.1 Cryptomeria japonica | reverse complement strand
TTTAACCCTTAGGTTTAGTATTAGGGTTATGTTAGACATATATTTATTATTATTAGGGTTCAATTAGGGTTAGGATTAGGAATTTTGGTTTAGTATTAGGGTTATCTTAGTGATATATTTATTAGTATTATGGTACAATTAGGGTTAGGATTAAGAATATAGTTTAATTAGAATTTAAGTATGATCAGAGTTTAATTAAGGTTATAATTCAATGAGGATAGTAGTTATAAATCAATTATAATTTAATTATGTTTAAGCTTAGTATTAAGGTTAAATTACTATTACTCTTAAATTAGGATTGGATTATAATTATAACCACAATCCTAACCCTCTTTCTATATATTATATAGAATATAATCCTAATCTAACTATAATTAAACTCTAACCCTAATTGAAACATAATCCTAATTAAATTTTACCCCAAACTATAACACTAATTGAAATTTAATTCTAATTAACCCTAACCCTAACACAATTTAAGCATAACTAATCTAAATCAAAATCAAATACTAACGTTGAGTATAATTAAAGCCTTATCATAATCAAACCCTCACCTTGGTAATATTCCTAACCTACACCTAATTGAACCCTAAAATAACCTCATCTTACCATAATTAGAACGTAACCATAATGTAACCCTCAACATAAATATACCTTGAAATTAAGCCCTAACCCTAAACTTAACCCTCATCCTAATTGAACCCTAATCCTAATCGATCTAAAACCCTAGTCCTAATTGAACTCCAATCTTAGTTAAAATCTAAGACTAATTTAATTGAATCATAACCCTAATTGACATCTAATCATAACCTTAACTATAATTAAACCCTTTTAATAGTTAAACCCTAAACCCTAATCCATCTAATTGAATGAGAATTTCAACTCTGAACTTAACTCTAATGATACAATTAAACCCTACCTACAAATTCAACCTTAATTTAAACCTATAATCGAACCATAACTCTAATATGAACCCTAACACTAATTGAACCTTAATAATAATTGAATTCTAGCTCATACCCTAACCTTAATTGAGATTGAACCCTAATTTAATGCTAATTGTAATTTAATTAAATCACAACCCTAATTCTAAGCCTAGTTGAACTCCAATACTACCCCTAACTATAATTAAAATATTGCCACAACCTTAATTAAACCTTTATGGTAACATAACCCTAACCGTAATTAAACCTTTATGCTAACATAACCCTAATTGTAATTAAACCTTTATGCTAACATAATCATAACCCTAAGTAAACATTAATCCTAACCTTAAAATCAATCTTTATCATATAATCCTAACCCTCATATCATGATTTATCCTTAAACCCTAACCCTATTTGAATCGAAACATTAACTCTAACCTTAATTAAGCCTAAATGAATTATAATACTAAACCTAATGATAATCATATCACTAACCATAACCATAACACTAAAACTTAACCCTAATCTTAATCCTAAACTTTACCCTAAACTCAAACCTTAACCATAATTCTAATCCTAAACTTAACATTAACATAAACCCTAACCCTAACCCTAACCATGATATAAAACCTAACCATAATCATAATCCTGACCCTAAACCATAACCCAAAACCTTGCCCTAACCATAACCATAACCATAATCGTAATCACTAACCTTGACCATAATCCTAATCCTAACCCTAGCCCGAACCCTAAACCTAACCCTACCCATTATGTAAATCCTAATAATAATCCTAACACTAACCCTAACCATGATGTAAATTTGAACCCTAGCCATAACCCTAACCCTAAATCCTAATCCTAACCATAATCCTAACCCTAACCCTAACCCTAACCATAATCCTAAGCCTTAATCCAAATCATAATCCCAACTATAACCCTAGCTATCACCCTAACCATGATGTAAACCCTAATGATAATCCTAACCCTAAACCTAACACTAAACAGAACCATAACCCTAACCATGATGTCAACCCTAACCCTAACCATGATGTAAACCCTTACCCTAGCCATAATCCTAACCATAACAATAAACCTAAACCCTAAGTCTAACCATAACAGTAACCCTAACCTCAATCATGATGTAAACCATAATCCAAACCTGTCATAAACCTAACCCTAATGATAATCATATCCCTAACCATAACCATAACACAAAACCTTAACCCTAACCTTTTAAACACATTCTCCACCACCGCGCAAATGGCAATTGCGACTAACACGATATGTCAGGCACTTTCACAATTTCACAACTTCACGTGTCTATACCATTTGTTGACCCACGAGACGACGATATCGACTAACACGACATCTTAGGTGCTTTTAGAGTTTTGCACTTGACCTATTAAATGCATTCTCTACCATCACGAAACTACAATTGTGACTAACTTGGGTTGTTATGCGGTTTCACAATTTCACGACTTCACAAGTCAAACCATTTGTTCACCCACTGGATGACGATTGTGACTAACACAAAGTTTTAAGCACTTCTGCAGTTTCGCATGAACATACATAGCCAATTGCGACTTTGTCATTTCGCTACTTCGGAGATTAAGCCCAATCCATTAACCCACAAAATGACGATTATAACTAACACGACCTATTTTTCACGGATTCTAACCCTAAAACTAACTATATATCTAACCCAAATCCTAACCCTTAATCCTTAACCCTAATCCTTTTAATTTAATGATAACCCTAAAATCAACTCTAACCTTAATTTAGTTGTAATGCTAACCCTAATCCTAATTAAACCCTATCCCTACCCCTAATACTGATTCTAATTGGACCTCAACCCTTACCCCAAGTATTATCCTACAATAATAACTCTAATCGTTAACTAAAACCAAATATAACTATTATTTTATCTATAATACTATAAGTCCCTCTAATCTAGACCCTAACCTGATAATGACCCAAAACCTAACTTTATATCTAATTAGTTATTTAATAATACATTTAATACTATTATAACTAAAAGTAATTTAAAATAATAACATAATACATTAAAATATTTCAAATTTATATTATGAATATTATTTTTAATAAATTATAAAATAATATCATAATAGTCAAAACAATATAAATTAATAATAATAATATATTATAATATTTTTACACAAACAAATATATATATAAGCTAGTGTAGGTACTTGACTTGTAGATAAAAATTGTATGATTTTTTAAATTCAATAAGAGAGAATCTCATTCATGATATGTATAGTTACACGCTTACACTTGATTTTGACACAAATATGATGCAATCATCAATGGAAGAGAGTTATGGAAGAGAGTTATTAAAGAATGGATTTTCACTAAGATTTATACTTTTGATTATTACATCATTTTAAATAGAAAAATTTATAATACACAACATATTAAAAAAAAATCTTTTTCTGTACTATAAAAAAACTACAAATATGAATACCAGCGTTGTTGATGAATGTGTGAAATACCAGTCCCTGAGTTTACAGTCATGCCCATCTATTTCTCAATTATATTCCTCACTCATCCTTGTTAAACGTAACGTATCAATCTTTGGAGTTCCAGCAAGTTTACATAATTCCAAGCTGATTAGTTTGAGCGTTTCTTACCTACACCTGTCATTTCTGTACGCTTCACTGCTATAGTCCTTACAATATTTCCAGACGCTTCGCCTCCCATTTCTCTCTACTAGTACTATATATATACATCATCTCAGACAAAATCAAATAGTCCGCTTTTAGCAGCTTGTTTTGGTAGGTTAAATTGCACTTTCTGTACGTTGTTTAATTTCCATTTTTATGGCAAGATTGTTAATACTGGTTATGTTTTTGGATTTCTTTTATTTGCAGTGAGTCAGAGAAAGAAATTGATAGTATCGCAGTATTTCTATAGCAGAGTCTAATTGTCAGTGCAGTAGTGATGGATCCATTCAAGCTTCAGGTGTTGGATGCACTGGATCTCACACCCAATATGTTGGACCTAATCAAGCCCATTCATATTCCTGTGGATTGGCTTGAAACTAATCAAGCCCACATCTTCAAAGCTAACTTACCTGGTACTGTTAATGGAGTCATGTAGGTTTTAAATAAGCTGTCATTATTTCAGAATGATGTATGAAAGATTTAATTATACAGTTTTTCTTATAAGTAATTTTGTGGAAAGTTTATGTCGATGGATTTTAATGTTTCTATATTTTGTTTTGGAAGGTTTCAAAAAAGAGGATGTGAAAGTTCAAGTGGAAGATGAGTGTGTTATGCATATAAGTGGAGAACGTAAGAAGGATGAGGTGGACAAGAATGACAAGTGGCGTCGTTTAGAGAGACCACATGGCCCTTTCTCTCGTCGCTTCCGCCTATCAGAGAATGTTATGATGGATAAAATAAAGGCCAACGTGACAAATGGAGTGCTGACTGTGACAATTCCAAAGGCTGCTGAGAGTAAGCCTAAGGTCATGCTAATCAATATATCTGAAAATTAACTTCACTAGTATGTGAAGATTTTGTGTGAGGAATAAAGCATAGAGAAAATATTCTCTAATGCAATCAAAGCAAAGTTTGTGAGATTCTATTTGATATTTTTTAGTCAATTTGAAAAATAAGAAAAATTAACATTCTAGATGTATCACCTAGCACAGAAAACTCAAATTTGGGAAACAAACCATTAAAATTTAAATCGTCCCATTATTTTATTTATTTTTTTAAACATTGTCCATAATTTTTAATTTTATTTATTGGAATTGATATTTAAAAATTATATATAAATTATGACATCGTTGATTATAGAGTGTGTTAAAAGTTTTTTTTCAAGTTCACATTTTCTATGCTTTCAATCTTTCTTATTTCATAAAGGCATTTTACTTTAATTTGTTATCTTTCTATTTATTTTTTGTGCTCTTATAAATTGAATATTTTGACACAATTTGTTTTTCAAACATCATCCTACTACAATTTGGTGCATCTAATAGAGGTCATTATGTCATATATTACTGCTATGTTTAATCTCCTTCCTCACTATGTCATATATTGCTACCATAATGCTTATGGTCTAGAGGGTTTGTCAAGTGTTTTCTAAATTTTAAATAAAAGCCCAAATCTAAGTATTCATTGAAGGCTATGAATTTCAAAGATAAATGCCCAAATCTACCTCTTTATTGAAGGCTATGAATTTCAAAGATAAAAGTCCAAATTTGCCTCTCTACTGAAGGCTATGAATCTATTATGCATGCACATAGTGCAATTATAACATGTGGTTTGTGAGTAATGTTTTGGAGAGAGATTATTTTTCCATTATTACTTGCTGAATCACCCATCTTTTTGTGGCAACATAGAAAACTAGCATGGTGGATATTAGTTGAATCATGTAGTTATAATTGATAGTACTTCTACAAACTAACTAGAAAGTTAAGTATCTATGTTTCTTCACTTAAATGGTTTTAGATTGTTGTATTTGTAGAGTTTTTTTTTCACATGAATATATTGATTGTGTTTTATTTCAATGTCTTTATTCTTTCCATCCTACTAAACTCCAAAGAATATACTTTTGATATTATTGAATGAGTTGTATTAGATGTTGCATTAAATTATATATCCTTTTATCATTTAATTTTCACCTATAATGCCATTTGAGACTCATATTCTTGATTATTTATACAAACAATTAGAAACCAAATAAACCCAACCAAGCACTAATCTAAGTGACCAGTCTTGCAATACCAACAAAAGTAGTTGTTACTTATAGCAAACATCCCAGATTTAAATGAAGTTTCTTGTATAATCATTGTGAGTCATTGACAATTCATGGTGCACACACCTCTGTACACAAAAAACACTCTAGGACAACCCCTATCAGTATGTCCATTCAGTGGAGGAATTTAACATGTAGTTTTTGGCTTTACATCATGGTTAGGGTTAGGGTTAGGGTTAGGGTTAGTGTTGCTAGGGCTAAGATTATGGTTAGGATTATGTCCAAGTTCAGAATTTATATCATAGGGTCAGGGTTAGGGTTAAGAGTTAGGGTTAGGTTAATGGTTACAGTTTGGATTTACATCATGGTTAGGGTTCAAGTTAGGGTTAAGATTGTAGTTAGGCTAAGGATTTAGGGTTATGGTAAAGGATTATGTCTAGGGTTAGGATTTATATCATAAGGTTAGGGTAAGGGTTAATGGTTTGGGTTAGGATTAGGATTATAGTTAGGGTTTACATCATTGTTAGGTGTTAGAATATTTAATCTTTACTTAGCTTAGGTTTATTTGTATTTAGTTGAGGATATTCCTTTGGAATTCCTACATGTAATTTGTCCTCTAGTACATGTGTGAGGACAAGTCATTTCTTTTATTTTCCTTTATTAAGGAATATTAGATTTCCTCCATAAGAGGATGTGGACACATGGCACACACATTTTATGAATGGTGGCATTCATAGATTTGGGAGTTACTTTGTAACTCCTCTCCTCATCTCTATTTAAGAGATGTCTCCTCTCTCATTTCTTCTTAATGACAATATTGTAAAGAGCTTCTTGCTCTCTCTCTCTCTCATTTTAGGCATTGCCTCATTCATAATATCACAAGGGGTTTTTCTTTGCTTTTCCCCTTTCAAAAGTTCTTGTGCCTCCTTCTTCACATTTGGGTGATTGCTCCAAGGTTTTTGCATTTCTCTTGGTAACATTTACTTCATCAATAAACTTTCTTGGATTTTATTTTTCTTTCCTTGCTCTTGTATTTCCTTTCATGGTATCAAAGCAGGTTTCTAATCCTTGTTTTAAGTTGACATTGATGAAGGTTACCATTCTGTGGAGTTCACCTTCTTGGAGGCATTCTTGAGAGGAGAAGAAGTTCTTTTTCTAATATTTTCTATTGTGCAGGTTTTGGTTTCAGATTTTAATTTTTTTTTTCAAACTTGTTAACAAGTTTGCCTGCAGGTTTAATCTTCTATTCTAGTTTTTTTATTAAAAAAAAGGGCTTTGGAAGGCTTGCCGCCAAAGTTTCTGATTTTTTTTTAGTGTGAATAGTTTGGAAGGTTTACCGCCAAACTTAGCCTCCTTAATCTGTTTGGTCGGCTTGCCGCCAAATCTGATTTATTATTACATTACATCTCTGATTTGTTTGCAGGTTTTAACATTTATTGTGTCTGTAGGATTTTGTTAAAAAAAAATCATATTGATCTCTGTATTATAACTATCTCTGTTTTTCCTATTATTTTCTCTAATTTTGTGTATTGCCATTTTTTTTATTCCAAAAGTTTAATATTCTATAATATTGTATTACAGATTTTTGTTAACAAATATTTAATATTGTTATATATCCACCTCTGTGTTTACATCTCTGTGTTCTAACTCCTTTTGCTTGCATTTACGTTTCATTTAAACTAATATTATTACAGATAATTCATTGTCAACATACATTCCATTTTATATGAATAAATTAGTTGTTTCAATCATATTCTTATTTCTGCATATTATCACTAACCTGTGGGGGTTTCTGGACTACGTATTCTCTTTTGCCAGTTTGATGTTAGCATAAATGACCATTATCATCTTCCGTAACGCCTCTGCATATTTCGCCTGCATGTAACGTCTCTCTTTTTTCTTTATTCCATACACTCTCCTGATCACTCTTCAGCCTACATCGTGGTTTATAATTGAAACGCCTCTACTCATTCTTTATTCAGCCTCTATAAAATTTGTTGCATGATGAAGTCTTAAGTTTTATTTCAACATTTGAATAGGTCGAAGCTTCTCTTTTTTTCAAAGTTTTATAATTTTTAAGTTCTATTTTTTATACCCTTCTTTATTCATTTTCACGTATTCAAGTTTATCAAGCTGTAGTTGAAAAAAAAGAAAGTTTATTGAATAGTATTAAAGTTTTATAAGTTTTAATATATATGACAAGTTTAAAGTTTTTTTTTAAAATTTATTTTATTTAAATAAAGTTTATCCTTTCTTTAAATTCTTACGTATTTTAGTTTATTTTAATAAAATTTAAAATAAAGTTTAGTTTAATATTAAATTCTATTAAACTTTTGTTATTTCTTTAAAAAAGTTTTTTATAAATAGTTTTATTATAGTTATTAAAGATTGAAAGTTTTTTTAAAATATAAAGTTTGTTTCACTACAATTTAAGTTAATTTTAAATTTAAATTTGTTATTTTTTTTAAATCATAATTTTTGATAAATATATATTTAAAAGTTATTATTGCAATTTGATTCCATTTTAATCAAGGAAGTAATTTCTTTTTTTCAAAGGGGTGATTTTTTTTCCTAATCATTATTTTGCTATCATGTCTACTTTAATTCCAGAAATTAAATTAAATAGCAGTAATTATCATTCATGGAAAACACATATCTCATTTATTTTTTGTTTCAGACACCTTTTGAATGTTGCAACTGATAAAACCTTTGAGCCCGCTACAACTGCTCCTCAAGCTGACCAAGATAGATGGAAGGTTCAAAATGAGGAAGCACTTGGTTTAATTGGTATTTCAACGGTTCCTGATTTGTATGTTTTAATTGGAAATTGTACAAAAGCGCATGAAGCTTGGGAAATTTTAAAAACAACTTATGATAGCTCAAATGAATCTCGAAAAATTCAGCTTCAAGATCAACTTGAAGATCTAAGGTATACGGATTTTAAAACTATGGATGAATTCTTATTAAAGTTTGATTTTGTTAATAGTCAATTAACTGGTTTAGGAGTTACTCTAGCTGATTTACGTTTAATTCATCTTATTCTTAAAAATGTCTTCCTCGTCAATTTCAACAATTTATTACGAATATTCATGCTCAACTTGCTATTCCTAGCTTAGCTACTCAATTAACTTATGATATTTTTCGTAATTTATTGCGTCAAGAGGAAGCTAAATTAGTTCAATTTGGTACTCTTAAAAGTAGTGAACATGCTTTTATGTCTAAAAATCAAAATCATAATAATAATTTTAGATCCAATAATAATAATCATAATCATAATCATAATCATAATAATAATCATAATAATAATCACAAATCTTCTAATTATCAATCTCATTCTAAATCCTATCATAACAATTCTCATAATAATAATCATAATAATACGTACAATAATCAAAGGAATAATTCTCAAACAAGAACCCATTGCACATATTGTGGGAAAGATGGACATCTTACTAATAATTGTTTTAAGAAACAAAATGGTAAAAAGCCCATGAATCAAAATAATCAAAATAATCAACATAAACCTCATTATAAGAAAGGTAATAATAATGGTAATTCATCTCGTCATGCATTTACATGTACTTATAATGTTTCTCAACCACTTGAGTGGATTATTGATTCTGGTGCATCTCAACATGTTACTTCTCATAAAGAATGTTTTGAATCTTTGCATCCCGATACTTCTAATATTCCTGTTCAATTAGCTAATAATCATAGTTGTAAAGTTGAAGCTATTGGTGATGTGAATGTTCCTAATGGGAAATTACATGATGTTCTTTATGTTCCTGAATTAAAATCAAATTTGATTTCAGTTCCTAAACTTTGTCAAGATTATAAGATTAACTTTTATAGGGGCATATGTTATATCATTGATCCAAACACTAATCATGTTATTGCTACTGCTAAAATGGATAGTGATAACTTATTCAAGTTCTATGAATTTTCTCCTCCAAAGTATTCTTTGCTAACTACTGTTGATTTTACTATATGGCATGAAAGACTTGGCCATCTCAATTCTGATTATATTTCATTGATGCAAAAAGCAAATATGGTTGATGGATTGCCTAGTATTGTTCCTTCTCAAATTGTTTGCAATGGTTGCATGAGTGGTAAGATGCATAGGGAACCCTTTCCTCATGGTCAATCTTGGAGGGCATACACTAAATTGCATCTAGTTCATAGTGATCTCTTGGGTCCCATGGAGAATCCCTCCATCCAAGGTTCAAGGTATGCACTTACCTTTGTTGATGATTTTTCAAGGAGAACATGGATATATTTCCTTCATAGTAAGGATCAAGTGCTTGATGTGTTTACTGAATTTCATATGTTTGTAGAAAGGCAATCTGGTTCTAAAATTAAGATTCTCCGTACTGACAATGGAAGAGAATATGTCAATAATGCATTTAATGCTTATTTGAAATCGTTTGGAATTAAACATGAGCTTATCGTTCCTTATACACCACAACAAAATGGTGTGGCAGAACGGAAGCATAGGACAATTGTTGAAATGGCTAGATGTTTATTGCATGCAAAAAATATGGATTACAAGTTTTGGGCTGAAGCTATGGCTTGTGCAACTTATTTAATTAATAGAACACCTACCAAAGCCTTAAAGGATAAAACTCCTGAAGAAGCTTGGTCTGGTAGAAAGCCTAATTTGCAGAATTTAAGAATTTTTGGTTCCATAGCTTATGTTCACAAACCTAAGGAGAAAAGAAAAAAATTAGATGCTAAATCTTCTCCTTTTATTTTTGTTGGTTATGATGAAAATACTAAAGGTTATAGAGTTTACAATCCTATTACTAACAAGGTAAAAGTTGCAAGAGATGTTTGTATTGTAGAAAAAGGCATTCATGATTGTTCTAAAGTAGAGGATGATGAACTTGCTCAAAGCAAAGTTGTGCTTGTGGAGGACCAACCTCCTTCTCTTAACCCTACTCCTAATGCATCTCTTTCTATTCCTTCTAGTGATAGTGATGATGATAATAATAACTCTACTCCTCATGACTCTTCTTCTAGTGATGAATCCATTACTTCTAAAAGAAGACCTAAATGGTTTAAATCTTTAATTCAAGATAGTGATGAATACTTAGCTAGAATGGATAGACTTCAAGCTAGAAGAGTTAATTATTGTAATTATGCTTTAATGACTACTATTATGAATTCTAATGATCCTAAAACATTTGATCAAGCTAAAAATCAACCACATTGGCAAAAAGCAATGAAGGAAGAATATGATACTCTAATTTCTAACCAAACTTGGGATTTAGTTCCCTTGCCTCATGGTAAAAATCTTGTTTCTTGCAAGTGGCTTTATAAAACCAAATTGAATGCTAATAATCAAGTTAGTAAATTTAAAGCTAGATTAGTTGCTAGAGATTTTTCTCAAATTGAAGGCTTAGATTATACTGAAACTTTTGCTCCAGTTGCTAAAATGCCTACAATTAAACTTGTGCTTGCTTTAGCTTCTAGAATGAATTGGCCTATTCACCAAATGGATGTTAAAAGTGCTTTTCTTAATGGTGATTTACATGAGGAAATTTATATGTCTCAACCTCCTAGTTTTATTAAAGAAGGTAATGCACACTTAGTTTGTAAATTAAAGAAATCAATTTATGGATTAAAGCAATCTCCTAGGGAGTGGTATTCAAAGATTAATGCATTCTTTCTTTCTCAAGGCTTTATTAGAAGTAAAAATGATCCTAACATGTATATAAAACACAGTGAAGATGATATTATCATTATTATCTTGTATGTAGATGATTTGATTCTTACTTCAAGTTCCAATACTTTGATTTCTGATATTAAGTTTCAACTTAATCAAAAATTTCAAATGACTGATTTAGGTCTTTTACATTATTTCTTAGGAATGCAAATTTGGCAAACCTCTAAAGGAATTTTCTTATCTCAAAGTAAATATGCTCAAGATCTTATAGATAAGTTTAACATGAATGATGCTCACCATGTTTCAATTCCTATTGAATTAGGCACTAAGTTAATGCTTGATATGCAAACTCCTCTTGTTGATCCTACTTTGTATAGACAATTAGTCGGAAGTTTAAATTATTTAACTCTTACTACGCCAGATATTGCTTATAGTGTTGGTTTGGTTTCAAGATTCATGTCTAAACCTCAACAAACACACTTTAAAGTTGCTAAAAGAATTTTAAGATATATTAAAGGAACTATTAATGTAGGTTTTTTTTATGATGCAAATTCCAATTTTACTTTAAAAGGTTTTACTGATTCCGATCTAGGTGGAGATCCCAATGATGGGAAATCTACTTGTGGTTATTGTTTTTTTGTTGGTTCAGGAGCAATTTCTTGGAATAGTAAAAAGCAACAATCTACCTCTCTTGGATCCACTGAAGCTGAGTACAAAGGATGCACTAATGCTTCCAAAGAAGTCTTGTGGCTTAGAAGACTACTTCAAGAGTTGGGTCTACCTCAACACGAACCAACTCAATTGTATTGTGACAACCAAAGTGCCATTGCCTTGGCTAAAAATCCAGTTTTCCATGCAAGGACAAAACACATTGCTCTCCAACACCACTTTATTAGAGAACAAATTGAAGACAAGCAAGTTTCACTCCTCTATTGCAAGGGGGAAGACCAAGTTGCAGATATTTTGACCAAGCCACTTTGTAAAGAAAAGTTCCAATTTCATTGTAAAAATCTTGGATTACAACCCATTGAAGGGTTTGATGTAAGCTCCCCAAGTAAAGCTTAAGGGGGGGTGTTAGAATATTTAATCTTTACTTAGCTTAAGTTTATTTGTATTTAGTTTAGGATATTCCTTTGGAATTCCTACATGTAATTTGTCCTCTAGTACATGTGTGAGGACAAGTCATTTCTTTTATTTTCCTTTATTAAGGAATATTAGATTTCCTCCATAAGAGGATGTGGACACATGGCACACACATTTTATGAATGGTGGCATTCATAGATTTGGGAGTTACTTTGTAACTCCTCTCCTCATCTCTATTTAAGAGATGTCTCCTCTCTCATTTCTTCTTAATGACAATATTGTAAAGAGATTCTTGCTCTCTCTCTCTCTCTCATTTTAGGCATTGCCTCATTCATAATATCACAAGGGGTTTTTCTTTGCTTTTCCCCTTTCAAAAGTTCTTGTGCCTCCTTCTTCACATTTGGGTGATTGCTCCAAGGTTTTTGCATTTCTCTTGGTAACATTTACTTCATCAATAAACTTTCTTGGATTTTATTTTTCTTTCCTTGCTCTTGCATTTCCTTTCATTAGGGTTAGGTCAATGGTTAAGGTTTGGATTTACATCATGGTTAGGGTTAGGGTTAAGTTTGTGGTTAGGCTGAGGATTTAGGGTTATGGTTAGGATTGTGTGTACGATTAGGGTTAAGGTTAGTGTTAGGATTATAGTTAGGGTTTACATCATTGTTAGGGCTAGGTTAATGGTTTAGGTTCAAATTTACATCATGGTTAGGGTTAGGGTTAAGATTGTGGTTAGGCTTAGGAATTAGGGTTATGGTTAGGATTATGTCGAGGATTAGGGTTAGGATTATAGTTAGGATTTTCATCATTGTTAGGGTTAGGTTAATGGTTAGGGTTAGCATTAAGGTTATGATTAAGCTTAAGATTTAGGGTTATGGTTATAGTTTGGGTTAATTTTTAGCGTTAGGGTTATAGTTATTGTAAGTGTTTACATCATGGTTAGGGTTAGAGTTATGATTTGGGCTATGGTCACATTTAGGGTTAGGGATTGATTTTGGGTTATGGATAGTGTTAGGTTTTTGGGTTATGTTAACCATTATTGTTGAGATTACCGTTTAGCATTATAGCTAAGTATGGGTTAGGATTAATGTTAGCAATAGGATTATGATTAGGGTTAGGGTTTACAGATATAGTTAGGATTATGGTTTCAATTATGATTTAAATCATAGTTGGGCTTAGGGTTAGGGTTAAGATTATGGTTAGGCTTAGGATTTAGGATTATGTCCAGGGTTAGGGTTTATATCATAGGGTTAGGATTAGTGTTAAGGGTTAGGGTTAGGATTATAATTAAGGTTTACATCATGGTTCTAGGGTTAGGTAAAATGGTTAGGGTTTTGCTTAGGGCTTAACACTATGGTTAGGGTTAGTGTTTACATCATGGTTAGTGTTAGGGTTTACATCTTGGTTATGGTTAGGGATTGGATTTGGGTTATGAATAAAGTTAAGGTGTAAGGTTAGGGTTAGGGTTAGGGTTAGGGTTAGGTTTCAAGAGTAGGGCTTAAAATTATTGTTAGGGTTAGGGTTTAGGGTTAAGGTTAGGTTAGAGTTAAGTTTAGGGTTAGATTAAGCTAAGATTATGTTTCGGTTTAAGGTTGCACTACAATTAGGGTTAGTATTATAGGATAATGCTTGGGTAAGGGTGAGGTTAAATGAGGATTATAGTTAATGTTATGTTTTGATTAATGTTACTATTGTAGGATAAATTTTAAGGTTATGGTTAGGGTTCAAATATCATTCAATGCATAGTTTAATGAGCATTATGGTTCAGGCACAATTAGAGTTAAATTAGAATTAGGGTTAATGTTATATTACACTTAACGTTCCTATTTTATGATAATTTCTTTGGTTATGGTTGAGGTTCAATTTTATTCATTTAATAGCTATTTTATAATTTTAGTTTGAATTTTTATTATTTTTGTATGTTAGAATTGTAAAATTAAATTCTAAATCAAATTGAAACATCTCTTATTAAATTTTAAACTAAATTGAACCACAAGCCCAGCCTAACAAGAATCAGAGTATTAAATGATTTTGAATTTTAAATCAAATTGAAACATAACTCTTATCAAAAACATTTTCCTGTATAATAATTACAAATATCAATACCAGCGTTGATGAATGTGTGAAATACCAGTCCCTCAGTTTACAGTCATGCCCATCTGTTTGTCGATTATACTCCCCACTCATCCTTGTTAAACGTAACGTATCATTCTTGGAATTCCAGCGAGTTTACATAATTCCAAGCTGATTAGGTTGAGCGATTCTTACCTACACCTGTCATTTCTATAACGCTTCACTGCCAAAGCCCTTACAACATTTCCAGATGCTTCGCCTCCCATTTCTATATATTATATATATATGCACCATCGCAGGCAAAGCCAAATAGTTCGCTTTTAGCAGCTTGTTTTGGTAGGTTAAATTGCAGTTTCTGTAAGTTATTTAATTTGCATTTCAATGGCACAATCTAATTGTCAGGGAAGGAGAGGTGGTGTGGTGATGGATCCACTGGATCTCACATCCAATATGTGGGAACTATGTGCCAACACTGATTTGGCACACACCATTTATATTCCTGTGGATTGGCTTGAAACTGATCAAGCCCACATCTTCAAAGCTAACTTACCTGGTATTGTTAATGGATTCGTGTAGGTTCTAAATAAGTTGTCATTTATTTCAGTATGATGTATGGAAATATTTAATTATTTAATTTTCTTTGTCAGCAATTGGATTTTAATGTTTCTATATTTTGTTTTGGAAGGTTTAAAAAAGAGGATGTGAAAGTTCAATTGGAAGAGGAGAAAGTTCAATTGAAGAGTTTAAGAAGGATGTGTTGGGTATATGAAGCCCAAAACATCCTTCTTAAACTCTTTGTCTTCCCCAGAAGACTCTTCATTTCTGGTGGACATAGCCACTTAATGGTGAACCACGTTAATCTTGTGCCTTGAGTTCTTTGTTGTGTCTATTATTCTTTCTGCTATTTTCTATTGTGTTTTCTCTGCTCATTTTTTAAACTAACAATTGGTATCAGAGCCACGGTTGGCTTGAGCAGAGATGGGATCCAATTGGATAGTTGATCCTGGAGTTGGGTGCTTTTGTGTTATCAATAAACAGGCTGAAGTTTCAAATGATGAGGCCGAATCAGTCATCAAAAAATTTCTTGGCAGTCTAGACTCAGTAGAGAGTGATGTCCAAGTGGAGGTTCAAACCAAATGTCATTGGTGGGATGGCTGGAAATCAGAGGAGACTTCGGTTGAAGAAGAAGAGGGATTGTTGTATTCGCTGTTTGAAGAAGAGACTGGTTTGTTTCCCTTCCAAGATGAGGAGGATGCCTCCCCGGGTGAGGAGGATGTAGTCTCGAATCTAGCGAATGAGGATGACCCTGAAGAAGAACAAGTAGATTGCAAAAGTGATGATTTATTGTTGCAGATTGCAGAAGTGGAGGCAGAATGGAATGCATTGATTGCACGCTTCTCTTCCAGACCTTCGAACCTTGTAATTGAAACTTCAGAAGGTCTTAAGGATAGTGTGGAGTTGGCAAAGGTGGATGGAATTCCAAAGGAAGATATTCTATTACGGGGGAGCACAAGAGAAAGAGACTTTGGTGGAGGAGTGTATTATGCATCTACAAATAGTAGTGTTCCTGATTATGGATTACCGGATGAAGTAGTTAGAGAATATGTTTTTAGCTCTGATCTGACTTGGAGAAGATTAATTCGCACTGTTCATGAACAAAGTTTGGCGGTATTAAAATCTTCTCAAGAGCTGGTTGTAGTATGAGCCTTGGAATGGAGATGCAGGGAAGGTTATAGGCTGTGCCGGTTGGACTTCACGGGGGAGATTGTTGGGTATATGAAGCCCAACAGTCACATGGTTGTTTGTCTTCCCCAAAAGACTCTTCATTTCTGGTGGACGTAGCCACTTAGTTGTGAACCACGTTAATCTTGTGCCTTGAGTTCTTTGTTGTGTCTATTATTCTTTCTGTTGTTTTCTGTTCATTATTATGTGTTTTCTCTACTTGTTTTTTAAACTAATAGGATGAGGTGGGCACGAATGACAAGTGGTGTCATTTGGAGAGACCACATGGCCCTTTCTCTCGTCGCTTCCACATACCAGAGAATATCATGTGGAGGCCAACATGACAAATGGAGTGCTGACTCTGAAAATTCTGAAGGTGGCTGAGACTAAGCCTAATGTCAAGCATATCTGAAAATATTCTCGATGCAATTAAAGCAAAGTTTAAGCTATTTCAATTTATGAGTTAAAAACTATTTATTTTGAACAAGGTCTTCTTTAGTAATTTTTTTAGTTTGACATCCATGTTGTTTCATAAAGATATATATTATTTGAAGTTTATGATTATATTCACATATTGCTTAATTGAGAGTTATATCATGATACAATATCTAAAAAAATATATATTTTTTCTTTTTTCTTCATTAAGATTTGAAACCTACCTGTCCTATATACTACCATTATTATTTTCCTTATTTTGTTGCTTTTTAATATACTTCATTCAAAGAAATGAAAGTAACATTTTAAAATTTTGAAATAATTTATGATAATGTTATTTCCAATACCACATTTTTTAATTTTGTATGGTAATTGTTTTCTTTTATATATAGTTTATTGCTTCTAGATATCTAACTAGATGTACCACAAACTCAAATTTGATAGAAAAACCATTAAAATTTATTATTACAACTTTTCTTGTTAGACATGCCCATAATTTTTCAAGGGTTTGGATTTGATATTTTAAAAATTATAGGTAAAATTATAGCAATGTCTTTGATTTGAAGGGTTTGTCAAAAGTTGATATTTCTTGTCCTTCTTTGTAATAGTTCACACTTTCTATGCTTTCAATTTTCCTTATGTCAATAATACATATTTCAATTTTTCTTATTTCATAATTGTTATTTTTACACAATTATTTTTCAAAAGTTTTCTTAACTAAAAACAAAATGAAAGGCTGAAATATTTATGTTTCTCTCTTTAATGGTTCTAATCATTTTATTTGTAGAGATTATTATTTTGTACGTGAATTTATTAAAAACCTTTTTTATTCAATGTCTTTGTTCTTTTCATCCCCATTTTATGTTATTGAATAGTTATATTAGATGTTGCATTAAATCATTAATTATTTTATCATATAATATATAGTTTTGAATGTTATGAGACAATAAGAAGTATTGATTATAGTATTGTAGATTTGTTCCATGACCTTATTTATTAGTACTTATTAGTACTTGTCGTTATTGTCGTTAGGAAAATACTATTGTAATGAGTTTTTCTTTTTTACACAGTTAACTAGTTATTAAAAAATTTAATTTGAACCAATTACAAATAAGGTTTTATTTTTGTTTTTAAAAATATTTTTATTTTCTAAAGTTACTTGTGCAATTTTTAAGTTTACATATCATAAAAATTATTTTTTTGTATCCTGATTGACCAATACAACTTTTGTTGTTATAAGCGGATGGCCGCTGATAAAGAAGTTTTGCAATTGCCCCCTTCCCAAGCACGCCAGTTTTCTTTTGCGATTATTTTTTATGGCTGCTCTGAAACTACTTTTGTCCCTTCTACCAAGCAGGGCAAATCTGTTTGAATCCTGTAATTTTTTATAATCCAGTAGTCCATCAATTGAAGCTACTTCCAAAGGATTCCCCATAAAACAAAAATTTTGCTCTTGAATTCGAAGTTGCCTCCAGTATGATGCTGGAGAAATTGAAAGCCATTAACAAAGAATCTTTAAATGGAAAGCACAAAATTCAGGAGGGCAAATCCTCTCCGGAACAATCTCATCTTGTCAACACCAGTATTTTTCTTGTGTTGAAACCTAATGGTCAATTAATATTTGTGTATATTTGACTATAAATTCTTCCTTTTGGACTCAACCTGGAAATATATGCCTTATAGCAGGATTTTTACTTGTATATTTAGAGTGAAGTTTATCTGCAATTAGAGGACATGATAATACATTATTAATTAGAAGTTATATGTATTAAATGCTTTTTAGGATGATTTTAGGACAACACTTTCCAAAACCATTTCTGATTTGAACTTAACAGATTAGAAAACTATATTTCATAATAAATAAGAGTTTTATGGGTTGCAATTAAGAATAATACCAATAACACAAATCAGAACTGCAAATCATTGGGGAATTTTGAAACAAGCTACAAACTTTGTAATTTCAATGGACTCGTTGCTCCGTTACACCTAGCCAAGATACCCAATTAGAGAAATTTGGTTATGATTTTATGAATTTGACTTGACGTTAGTGTCTTGTTGATATATTAAACAAATTGCTAGGGTTTTAAAGAAACTATTGTTAAACAAATGAATACTGAAATTGAAGATGATTGTTTCAAGTTTTTGTCTTTTAGGCTCTTAACAATGTTACAAGTCTAGTTCCAAACTGAAAGAAATGTAGAAAGAACATGGTCTAATTACATGACTACTTGTTTGCATCTTACGATGGTGAAAGTGATGTAGAAATATTTAGTCTACAACCAGACTGGATTTTCCATTCTTCATATTGTCTGATATATTCAATTCACATAATGAATAATATAAAAAATTGTCAATTAAAACATATCACAATTGCCTACCCAATTCACATAATAAATAATATAAAAATTTGTCAATTAAAACATATCACAATTGCCTATCCACTAATACTCAATGAGGGCAACCAGATTAATCGTTCATTTCTTTCTAGTAGCTTAGCTTAATACCCAATCATATCAGTAGTTTGGTGTTAAATATTTAGATTATTTAGTTTTATTCATGTTTTTTATAAAAATATTATCATATAAATTTATTTTATTTAATTAATATACATAAAAAACTAAAAATTTATGACATTTAAACTTGAACTATGATCTATTGGGATTTTTTTTTTTAAATATATATAATTTATCATATATTTATAATATTAAATAAAAAATTCATATTGAAAATTTACTTGATAACAAAATTAATATAAAAAATAATAATAAATCAATTTATTATTGTAAAACATAAGGAGAGTAGAGGTCATATTTTATGCATATTTGTAACAATGATTGTATGGGTCTAATTATAAATCATTTTAATATTTTGAAATATTATTCCTTTACCTAAAATTGCTAGGCATCTTACATCCAATATAGTTTTTCAGGACTATTCAAGCTCTCAAAGAATGGCTAGACTAGCAAGTACAAATGCAATAAGACTTATGTATAAGACTTGTTAAACTATTCATTTAAAATGTAACATTCCTAGGGGAGTTGATAAAAAGGCATCATACCTTCAGTTTAGTGCATGGAAGGTATTAGGTGTTTCATTCAATGGACTCTAACTAATTCATATTCTTATTTATATAATATGTACTTATTGTAGTTAAAATTGTTTTGGGGTATAATTCTTGTTTACAAATTTAATAAGATTATTTTCAATATATTGTATTAGAAATGATATAGTGATTATAAACCTTTGTTGAATTTTTATTTGTAGTCAAGTACTTGTAAAAATCTCATGTAAAAAAGAGAGTTAAGAATAACTTTTTCCCACTTCTAGACCCTTTTGTACTTTGAGTACTTGTACAAATCTATTAAAAAAATAGAATTATTAATAACTTATCCCCACTTCTAAATACAACTAGCACATTCTAAATTTGAAAACAAAATTTTGTCACTTATAATGTCATTGAAACTCATATATTCTTGATTATTATCTTAGATCTAGTGACAAGTCCAGCAAATTAGATTTAGCAATAGCATTTATTCTTTCCTTTTCTCAAAGGGGAAAACTTAGACATTATGCTATATAAAGCACTTAAACAAGTTTATTCACTCTAGAGTCTTTAATACACAAATAAAGATTCCATTGGGGGTTTTATGTTATAACACTATAATTTTGGGGAGTAGTAATTTTGGGGAGTATCAACAAGTAGAGGGAGTAAACAAATGGAAGGTCAAGTTTCCATTAGAGTCGCATGAAGCCTGTAAGTATAAGACACATCTAGGGTTATTAGTGCCTAGGGTTGCAGTGTCAAGGTCTGGGTTCTTAGTTCATCAACCCTTAGTTGTTAATTAAGAGAATCATGATAGTTTAATATTCTAAGTAAAATATAAAATTCAATTCATACATAATTATGTATGTATATGATAATAAGCCTATAAACATATGCAATAAGACACACACGGAGTGTTAAACAAGTTGAGACATCATTACATTGAAATATTTTATTGGCAAATATAGCCAAGCTAGAAGATGTCTAATTACTTATGGTATATGATAGGCTTGAATTGTATTGAACCCACCACTTTCCTATTTTTATGGAAATTTGTTTTCAAAACCAACCACTATGGGTATAATGAAATGAAATCAAGGGAAATTTGAGAGCTGCATTTGGCTCTACCAAATCTTCCTTAATTTTCTTTTAAGGAGCTTTTGAGTTTCAATCATATAAACATCAAAAAATCTTTTCTTAAAATAATTCAGAGTTATCATCTTTCCTTTCTGAAAAGAATAGTTATTCTTTGCTCTATATAATTCCAAGTTCACAGTTAAATTAGAAGGACAATGCATTGAGATTAGCTTTACATTTGGAAGTTGTAGCTAACCTAAGCATTGTTAGGACTCAAAGGCAACTCAGAGGGGGGGGGGGGGGGGGGTGAATCAGTTGTCTATTAATTTCAACCCAAATATAACTTAATCAAACTTGATACATAATACCGGTAGACCAAACTTGATGTTGGTTAAGAGATTAACATTTAATATTAATACCGGTGAAACTTAATGCATGAAACAGAAAGAGAAACAACATCCACAACACATAACAAAGAGATTTGTATGTGGAAACCTTGTAAGGGGAAAAACCATGGTGGGAAACCTTACCCACAATTAGATGATACTACTGTAGATAGTATGTGTGTACAAATGGGGTTTGCACATGCAGAAATCCCAACCTCCTAGAGCTCATAGCTGAAACACAAGATGGGAGTCACACTGACTACAATTGGATGATTAAATCCAATGATAATGTACTACTCAAAGTAGCATCTCCAATGTTGGATTCAGTACTAGTTAAGCTATGATAATCACCTTCAAAACCTTCCTTGAACCTTCTCTATGGTCTACTCATATGATCTTCAATATTCGCACATACCATGTCGCATAACCATATACCTATTATATGCTCCTCTGTTTTTTAAATTTATCTCACAAATGAGATCTTACATATATACCAACACCTAAGACCAAATGTGTAGGTGGGCTAATTAAGAATATTACAATAAAATCAATTACAAGTAAGTCAAGATGTGATGCATCATGTCGACTTAATGTAATTACAACAATACCAATTAATTAAATCATCTCCATAATGTGTCATGCTGATCTGGAATAGATAATGCATGTCGATCCATAACATAGACCAGTTTGCCGGTAACAGCAAATATGTCAACCCAGTTAGATCATTAACCAAAATACCAAAACCAAGTATCCAAACAATGTCTTCAAAATAACCAAGTGATCTCCAGATGATAACAAGTCATCTTCAGTGCCGGTGAACAATATAACCTGCTAGTGAACCAAATACCGATGACTGTACATAAGTCACTGAACTTGCTGGTGAACATAATGTGCCGGTTCAACATAACCAAAGATCTCCAGAAGGATAAGTGTTGACATCAATGACAAAAAAAATGCAACACATTCATAATACCAAAAGCACTATGAAAAGAGGACAACGTAGAGAATCACAACCAGCTTCAGCTAGCAACATGGTTGTCAGGCTAGTAGAATACCTTTGAATTGAAGAAGTTATTTTTTCTTAAGCATTGAATGAAACTTCAGTATAATGTTCTGCTTCTTATGCATTATATTTATTTCATGACATAGGAATGACGTCAAATTTATATTTGTCTCATATTTCAAAAATGCAATGGTCTTTCCACATATTTAGGAAGGAACTTAAATTTAGTGTAATTTCTAGCAAGAGAAACCCTTTGTCCATGTCCAAGAATAGGGATGTTGCATTCTTTAATTACAACACTAAAAAAATAATAATCCAAAGCTATATGAACTATTGTTAGATACAATGACTTATTCTTAATTTACCATGTTTTATGAATACTATCCTATTCAATCTTAGGTCTGTGTAGACCATAAACAAAAGATAGTTCCAAATATTCAAGTAAGGAAAAAAAGGCTAATAACTACATTAAATATTAAAACTAGATTTCAACTTCAAACTGAAGCCAAGGGGTGAAAATTGACATGAGCAGTAAACTTTTGTTCAATCAATAAGAGATGTAACCAACAACAAGGAATATTGTTATCAAACTAAACAAAGTTGTGAAAGACATAAAAGAAATAGAAAAGATATTATCTCTTGATGCAATAAACCAAAAGAAAATGAGCAAGAATATTGAAAAGTAAGAAATTCCATCTAATCTCTTGTTGTTTAGAACCAAATTAATTGCAAGCTTGAAAAAGATAATTTAAATAGTGCATTATGACCAATAGGTTGTAGGACTACCGTATTAGAGTGCTTGTCAAGCAATAATTTGGATAACTATAATATCCACTAATGTTTTTAAACCCTAAAAATATTAAAATATTGGCAACCTAGATAATTTTTTAAACACTTGAGCTGATGGAACTGTTGGCTTCATGATGATTTTTTTAAGGATGACTTTATGTGTTGTAATGATGGCACATATACACACACATATGTTCACATTGTAATGGTCATCTTAATCAAGACAAACTGGTACTACTTTGAATTCTTAGTATTGCAAACCAATATCATTTGTATAGAGAAGTCCAACTGGTTTGAAGGTGTCTAACTAGTATATGTAGATAACCGGTATATGCGGGAATGACATTGGTTTTGGCCATTGTCACTGACACCAATTTGGAGATACTACAGAGATCAACAAAGAAATGGATGGAGGACAATGGTTCTATGAGTTGGAAGAGGTTAACTCTTAACTGGTATCAGTGTTCCAACCGGTTTTACTGATTGTGTGATGAGTTATCAATGGTCATGATGAGTTATCCCTAACTGACAGATTTGGCAGTAATCTGTGATGTGTTATGAAAGATTGTCCAGATAAACTACACCTAGGATTTTGTGATGGATTTCCCGAGCTGACATGAAATCTAATGTCTATAAAATGACATTGTGATGAACTATTTTTATGATGCAAGGTACAAGTGATGTTGTAAGTCTGAGTTGTTACGAATTGCAGAGTATGTCGGTGATGCAGTATTGAGTGAGAAGAAGAGGATCTATACTAGTAATATGTGCTATTATTAGATCATTTCCACGTGGTTTTTTCTAATCACTACAACCATCAAATCCCCTAGTCGGGTAAGCTCTAACAAGATTTAATGTAGAAATCCTCTAACCAGGTGATCCATTAGTTTGGGTTTTGAAATCCTCTACTAAAGTTACTCCTAAGAGGGTACTACCTTTAATAGGGTATAGCTTCTAACAGGGCATTGGGATCTTTAATAGGATTCTCTCCTAGTAGAGCACTTTGTAGACCTTAACCAATCAGTTACCTATTACTGCACATAGATAACTTGTGAGTCCCATCTCACCATGATTTTTCCTAGTTGGGTTTTCCAAATATTAAACTTGTGTTATGGTGGATGTTTAACCTATTGTGGATGCTTTAATGTCATTTTGGATTGCATACATAGTTTTCAGTAAACTGGTTAATTGTTTTTACCGGCCTGTATTAGAAGTGGTATTGTTTTTGCTATCACTAATTCACCCCCCCTCTTAGTGATTTATAAGTCTATCAATTGGTATCAGAGCCTAACTTCCTTAAGGCCTAATCATTTGGAAGGAAACCCTAAAGCCACCATGGGGGATATGAGCTATAGAGAGATGGATAGAGTGCTTGATGTAACCAAGGAAGAGTTTCAAACCCTAAGGGTTAGATTTAAAGCTTCACAAGTTAAAAGGAGAGAGATGAGTGAGAAACTATTGGAGATCTTTGACAATAGTTCTTTAGATGTGGCCAACATTGATGCATTAGCTGAAGAAGTGGAAAAATTGAATGGTGAAAAGCTAAATCTAAGAAGAAAACTTGATGCCCTAACAATCCGTATGAGTCAAGAACTTGAAGCAAGGAGGGCAACTGAAGGCCTAATCAAATAGAGAGATCATTAGATTTCTAAGATCAAGAAGGATAATGCAGCCTTACATGAATATTGGCATGAGGAGAAGGAAGAGAAGGAAGCTTTACAGTTAGATCTTGAAATGGCAATGTCTCTAAGAGAGACTCTGACTAAGCACAATGAAGATCTTACCAAAGAGCTTATTGAGGATAATGGAAAGCTTGAAAAGTTCAATAAGAGTTCTTCTATACTGGATGAGAAGATCCAATCTCAGAGGATAAAAGGTGACACATTTGGACTAGGTTTCAATACATTTGAGAAAGGAGAATCTTCCCATACAAAGAGCAACATGCATGGAGCTAATACTACTCCTAAGGCTAAAAATCCTACCGATAAGAGAATTTTCAAACCTATTTGTTTTATCTGTCATAAACCTGGACATACTACTAATGTGTGTAGAAGAAAACCTAATGATAACATAGGCTATAATACAAATGCTAGATATATGTCTAGACTATTTGAAGTCATTATTACACATGCAAAATGTATGGCCATAGATCAGTTGAATGCAGATATGGAGCAAACAATCTGGCACCTCACATGAATCCAAGACCTAATGGTGACTGGAGAAGTACCTATGATAACCAGAGAAACATGAACTAGCAGAAACCCTATGTCAACCGGTTGAGTCCATATGAAATGGAAAAGGTAACAAATGTGATTTGCACAATTTGCAATAATTATGGACATGTGGATATGAACTGCAGAAGGAGAAATGGAAGAGGTAATGGAGGATCTTGGAGAGCATCTAGGATGGCCTGCTATCATTGTCACAACTAGGACACATAGCTAAGTTCTATTAAACTAGGAAGAAAAAACCAGTTAACCACTTTGAAGATTAGAAAGGTAAACAGAAGGTCGATGTTGAGGAAACCAGAGAAAAGATGAATAGAATCTGGAAGAAGAAGAGTGAGGATAAGCCTGCATAAGAACCTAACCCTTCACCTAGTGTGGAGAATCCTACACTAGTGAATTGAGATTTTGAACAAGCCTAAGGGGAGCATAGCGGTAAATCTACTTTCAGACCCCTTGAAGATTGTATGATAAGAGAATTTTGCATTTTGAGTTGTTTTATGAGAATCCTTGATATCGTTGTCTATTGGTTTTCTAAATGATTACCAATTGGTTATATACCTATCAGTACAAGTGAGTTTGTTAAGTGGTATATTAGAGTTTGTTACCCTATCGGTTGTACAATTAATGCAGTGGGTAAGTTTATAAAAGTAAATTTTATAAAGTTATTTTTACCCTAATTGCATTCAAAGAATAATTTTTTAGCATCTGCAGAGTGAAACAGAGAATTGTTAGCTGATTGTCAATGGATATATGATGTGGATAAAAAGCTAAATTGGATTCAAAGATTAGAGAAGGTGAAATAGGTGTGCATTTGAGAGATCAACCGGAAACCCTACCAGCATGAAGGGAATAAGGTATTCTTTTGTTAATCTCTCTCAAATCTAGATTATCTAGAATGGTATCGTCGTTCGCACAAGCATATAGACTTATGATTACTGCTAAACCTATGGAGTCTATGGAATCAGACAAAATAGAATCATATAATGCATTGTCTCAAGTTCCTGGTGGTGTTATGATCAAAGGTGATTTATCTAGCTATATAGATTGTAATATTGAGGATCTAGGATCATTGTCTATCTATTCCCAACTCAAATCTTTGTGTGACAAGAGTGGGAAAATCAAACCTGAGTATATTAGGGTTTATGAAAAAGGTTTTCATAAGGTGGCATATTTTCTTGAAGATTTTGAGGAAGAGCATGTTAGGATAATAATTAGTCGTGTGCATGGAGAGAATATGTATTTTGACAGGTCACAGACAATTACAAAGGAAGCACTTAATGCAATGACTAGATTCTGGCAAACAAGTGAAGTAACTAAATTGAGAATAGCTTCAAAAGATGTTGTGATTGCATTGACTCAGACCACCGCTAAAAGTCATGTGATTTCAGTCAACAACATTAAAGATCCGACAGTCAGATATGCAACTATGGTGATTGGCTATCGAATATTCTACTCCAGTGGGATGAACAGTGTGCCATCTGTTGTTGTGCATGCAGCCTACAAAATGATAGAAGAGAATGCATATTATGACCTATGCGAAGAAATGAGAAACCAATTGATGTTGAACTTAAAATCAATCAAGAATGACAATACTTAGAAGTTCAAGTATGATCAATTGTTGATTGGTCTATTCTCTTACTTTCAAAATTTCTTACCAGGAATTGGTGACATTCAATGGTTGAAAGACACACCGGTTATAAGTCAAATCAAGAACAACATCAAGGTTGTAAAGAACACATTCCCTGTTGCCATGAACAAATACTTTAATGAGTTTCAAAAGAAGATGAGAATGAGGTTAAGACTATCAGATGAAGTGATGAAACACTTTGAAAAAGACATCTATTTCACAGTTACCACTAACTTTTGTCTTATGGAAGTCATTGAACTCAGGGAAGAAGAGATGGAGGAAATGAGTTATGAAGTCAACTATGACTTATTAGTCAGTTATGCCAACAACCTTTTGGCATCTCCATTGGATAACAAGAAGAAAAGACTGGGAACTTACCAGGAGAGAATTGCACCTGCTCAACCCAGTAGTGGAAAAGAGAAAAAGAAGAAAGTTGAGCAAGAACCTTCAGTGTCCATCATTACAAGAGTGAAAAGAAGTATTCAAGTCAAAAAGGAACTGTCACCCAAAGTATATGAAAAGAAGCAGAGTGCAATGAAGAAGAGAGGTAGGCAACTCATCCTTCAAGTAGAATATGAGGATTCTGACACTGAAGAGGAACCAAAGAAGATGAAAGTAACTAGTAAGAAAGCCAAACCAGTAGGAGATATATCAAAGAAAAGTACTCCTATTAATGTTGTATCATACAAGCCTATGACTGATTTTGAGAGGACTCAAATCATTAGGGAGGAAAATGTTTGATAATGTGAAAAACTATTTCGATTCATTTGATGATGGATAGAAACAACAAATTGTTCAAGAGGTAATCAACCATCTATGTCAATACAATCGGTTGCCTCAGGATATTGAAAAGGACATTTCTAATTCTTTGTATTCTATTCTTGTAAATAAGTGAAAAGTGGCTATAGAACAACATCAAGAAATTATTGATAAAATTTTCATTCAATATTTTTCTGAGTTATCTAGAGATGAATTCTTAGCAATGCTTGATAATTTCAAAGGACAATTTCATTTTAAGGAAAGAAGATTGAAGTTATTGGATGGAAAGGTTCAATCTATTGAAGATGATACCCACTGGATAGCTAAAGACATTCAAAGGATGCATGAGCAATTGAAAGACTGGAGCTCTATCGGAGCTGGATGAAGAAGAGATTATTGCATCAAATGTTACTAGAGCTCTACTAGTTATTTTCTTTGTAGATGATACTGATGAAATCCTGGATACTATTGATACAACTGGTAATATCATTGAACCAATTAAGCAATCCATACAGTAACCAGTTATTACTGATACACAGAAAGCAATTGAAGTATCGGTTAATGAACCTAGTGTGGTTATTCAACTGCCACCCGAGAAAGAACAACAAGTTTAAAATAAAATACCATGGGTTGCTACAAGTACACGGGAGACACCTACAGAGGAAGAAAAAGAGAAACCAAAGAAAAAGGTTGAAGTGAAGGAAACTGAAAAAGAAAAAGGAGGAATACAAAGAGAAAACAACAGAGAAAACAGTAGTGAAAACAGTTGAAAAGGAAAAAGAAAAGGGAAAGAATAAAACTGATGATAAGGATGACTCTATAAGTATTTAACGGCCTATAAATGTAGATAATATGAGTGCATCTGAACTCATGGAGATTGCTTCTGTCATGTAATCTCAGGCTCAAAAGAAAAGATTAAAAGAGCACCGAAAAGAACCAAAAACGATACAAACTGCTATTAACATTTTGTCAAGTCTCCTACTAGAGACTGACACTAGCAATGTGATGACCCCTATTAGCAAGCTTGGATAGTTGGTTGTTGCTACTACTGACCAACTAAAAAGACTTGAAGATGCAGCCCAAACCTTAGCTGAGAAGAGTTGCAGAAAGAAGAGGGGAGAACAACTTATGACAGATATTGATAAAGAGAAGATTGCTTTATCTGTCAATAAAGATCTTTTGAGAAGTGTTGTTGAAACTAGAGGAAGGATTTTGGCCTATACATCTAACGTTTCACTTTTCTATTCTGATTTAAAGAAAAGGCGAGAAGAGACTGAAAGGGAACTGGAGAAGATATGTAATGATTATGTACCATTACATGATTGAGCCTTGGAATTTGGTAAATCAGTTGATGTTTTGCAACATCGGTTAGATGTTTATGATTGTGAACAGGTTAAGTGCTCGAGAGCCTTGAAAGAACTAAAGAACTAGTTGAGACCTAAAGTGAACATCTTACAACGGGCATACAAGGATGCAGAAGTGGTTTTGTCGACCCTAGAAATGAGCATAGTAGATGTAATGGAAGAATTTGTTGCACAATTTATGACAAGCATTGAGATCACTCAAACATTATTGGAAACATGAGATAATCATTTTACTCAGATGAAGATTACTTTCAGTGACAATTTCATAAAAATTGCAGTGAACGCTCCTTGAAAAACTGTTATATTTATGTATATGTAGTTTTTTATTCAAATTTCGATATAACATATATGTATTTTACTTTTCAATTTGGCATTGTTGTCAAAGGGGGAGTAGAAATATGTATGTGTTGTGAAAATTTTGTATGTACTAATAAGGGGGAGTAGAACTTTACTGTTAAGGGGGAGTAGAAATTTGTATGTACAATTTTTGTAAGCACACTTAGTTGTAAAGTTGTAAAAAAATTTAAGTGTTGCCATCAATGCCAAAGAGGGAGATTGTTGGATTGATGATGATTTTTGTCAGGATGACTTTATGTGTTGTCATTGATGGCACATATACACACACACATATGTTCACATTGTAATGGTCATCTTAGTCACGACAAACCGGTACTACTCTGAAGTCTTAGTATTGCAAACCAGTATCATTTTTATAGAGAAGTCCAACCAGTTTGAAAGTGTCTAGCTGATATGTGTAGACAACTGGTATATGTAGGAATGACATTGGTTTTGATCATTGTCACTAACACCAGTTTGGAGATACTGCAGAGATCAACAAGAAAATGAATGGAGGACAATCGGTCTATGAGTTGGAAGAGGTTAACTCTTAACCGGTATCGATGTTCCAACCAGTTTCACTGATTGTGTGATGAGTTATCACCGGTCGTGATGAGTTATCCCTAACCGACAGATTTGGCAGCAATTTGTGATGTGTTTTGAAAGATTGTCCAAATACACTACACCTAGGAAATTGTGATGGAGTTTCTGAGCCGACATGAAATCTAATGTCTATAAAATGACATTGTGATGAACTATTTTTATGATGCGAGATACAAGTGATGTTGTAAGTTCGAGTTGTTGTGAATTGCAGAGTATGTCGATGATACAGTATTGAGTGAGCAAAAGAGGATCTATACCAGCAAGATGTGCTATTATTAGATCATTTCCACATGTTGTTTTCTAATCACTACAATAGTCAAATCCCCTAACCGGGTAAGCTCTAACAAGCTTTATTGTACAAATCCTCTAACCAGGTGATCCATTAGTTTGGGTTTTGAAATCCTCTACTGAGGTTACTCCTCATAGGTACTACCTTTAATAGAGTATAGCTTCTAACAGGGAATTGGGATCTTTAACAAGATCCACTCCTAGTAGAGTACTTTGTAGACCTTAACCAGTCAGTTACTTATTACTACAAATAGTTAACTTGTGAGTCCCATGTCACTGTGGTTTTTCCCAGTTGGGTTTTCCACATATAAACAATTGTGTTATGGTGGATGTTTTACTTTTTGTGGATGCTTTAATATCATTTTGGATTGCATACATAGTTTTAAGTAAACTGGTTAATTGTTTTTGCCGGTTTGTATTTGAAATGGTATTATTTTTTCTATCATTGATTCACCCCCCCCCCCCCTCTCAGTGCTTTATATGTCTATCAGGCACATGGTCATGCACACAAAGGCAAGGATGCACGTGCATGCATATGTGCATGTACCAAAAGCCTAGCACCTTAGAAAGTCAATAGCCTAGACCTTGTCAAAGGTGACAAAACTTAAGATTATGTTCAAATAAGTCAAGTGGGGTGGCGAACCTTGACTACATGTTCAATCATCCTTGCAACTATGAAAACTTTTGGCCAAGGTGGTCCATTGCCTCACATGTGTCTATCAATTCACATGATCCAGATACACTACCTAGTCAAAGGTCATGCTAGTTATGAGGAAACTATAATGTGTGACCAACTAGATTCCTGTAGCTTCAAAACACCAGGCTCAAATGGCATTAGACCTAACACTTATTTACACTCTCATGAAGGGTAGGGCCACTTCCAATTGAAAGGTGTATAGGAGACTGCTAGGTCTATGGTTGGACACAAAGCACTTCAATGATACTCTCCCTCTAGTTAGCTTGTAATGGTTTTTGAAGATTTCGGATTGGATTCTAAAGACAATAGACCTTGAACTCTTCTTTGTTAGGTCCCGGAGACAACTGAGAGGGGGGGGTGAATCAGTTGTCCAATAAATTCAACCAAAATTAACTTAACCAAAACTTAATTCTTAATACCGGTAAACCAAACTTTATGCCGGTAGACGGTTTTAATAGTTAATTGTAATACCAGTAAAGTTTAATGCATGAAACAGAAAGACAATAACATCCACAACACATAACACAAATATTTGTATGTGGAAACCCTATAAGGGGAAAAACCATTGTGGGAAGCCTTACCCACAATCAAATGATACTACTATAGATAGTATGTATGTACAATATGGATTATGTACGTGTAGAAAGGCCAACTGCCTAGAGCTCACTGCTCAATCACAAAATAAGAGTCACATTGACTACAATTGGATATTTAAATACAATGATAATGTACTGCACAAAATAGCATCTTCATATGCTGGATTCAGTACCGGTTTAGTTTTGATTGCCTTCACAAAATCCTTCCTTCAACCTTCAAATGATGTCTGCATGTATAGCTCTTCTTATTTTCGCATATACCTTATTGCAATCATGTTCGCATTCCTCCTGCGATCTCACAAATGAGATCTTATATTTATACCATAACCTAAGACCAATTGAATAGGTCGGCTCACTAAAAGATATTACAATAAAATCAATTACAAGTAAATCAATATTTGATGCATGATGTCGGCTCAATGCATTTACAATAATAATAAATCATCTCCATAACGTGTCGTGCTGATCTGGAATAGATATGACTACCGGTGCTTATCCTGGACCTATTTGCCAGTAACAGCAAATATGCAAACCCGGATAAACAATTAACCAAATTGCCAAAACCAAGTGATCGAATAATGTCTTCGACATAACCAAGTAGTCTCCAAGTCATTCCAAGTGCCGGTGAACAATATATAATCTGTCGATGAACCAAATACCAGTGACTTTGCATAGGTCTCTGACTTACCAAAAATCTGCAAGTGCTGATAAGTGTTGACAAGCGATGACAAGTGTTGACATTAATGACAAAACCATGTCAACATATCCAAAATGCCAACATTCTTTGCACTTTATTTTAAATGTTGAACAATCTTAATGTTAGAAACATTGATTTTACTTTATGAATATATATTCATTGTTAGATAAAAGATTTGTTATTACATGTTATGTAGAAAACTTGAAGTTACTTTTCCCTCTTCTAAAAAAAATAGCTCTATGTTTTGTGCATCTATTGAATATGAAAGTTATAATTTTGCATTCTTATTATTACTATAGGATTACCTTGTCACACTGTCCCTTCACCCAGCAAATTAGAATGATTTCTGCTCATCCCAATGACATCGTAAGTTTATTCAAGGGTTGGCCAGCTGTGCATAGACTCCCCTCTATGGAAGTCTCTAGGAAATCTGGAAAGAACATAACATGAGGATCTTTCAAGACAAAATCTTGATGTTGGTTGCCTTCTTAAACAAAGTCAAGGGTGCAATGGTAGAGATTTTCAATAACGAGATTGTGGAAGAATGCTTAATTCACTACTGACATAGTAAGATGAGACTGAGTTGACGTAGCTTGAGGATGTGTCCTCCTATAGGTGATGGGGGCAACAAAATTGATTGAATTAGGGCTTTGTGTGTTTGGCATCTCCTACATTTTGAATGTTTCAAATTGAACTTCGATGGTGCCTCCAAAGACAACCCCAACCCTTCTGGAGCAGGATGCATCATTTACCACTGGGATGGCTCAACGGTGGGTAGACTAGCAGTTCCTTTAGATGAAGACACAAACAATGTGGTAGAGGTGTAGCCATTAACTCATGGGTTACTCTTGTCCAATGTTCTAAGTATTTTGAAATTAAAGATTGAAGGAGACTCGGCCATAGTGGTCAACGTGGTTAGACCAGGATCAACTGCAAATTGGAGACTTAACGCACTGCAATTAAAAGGATCAATTTTTTGCTCAGATTTTTTGATCAGTTCACAATCAATCACACATATTAGGAGGCCAACTTGGAGGCTGTCACACTGGCTAATGTGGCAGCTGACGGGGTGGAGATGGGATCAATTGGTCTGGACGGAATTTGGTGGGGGTAGTTACTTCGTCCTCGCCTAAGTGCCTAGAGCAATAGGTATTAATGTTGCACTGATGAAAGGAAACACTTGGTGGTTTTGGGGATTGGCCTCCTCCTGCATTGTGCCCTTTCACTGTCCTTGCTTCAGATCGAATCCACCAAACGAGATTAATCTTTGCTAGGCATTAAAGACAGAGAAACATGGCTACTTTTTGGAAGGCGAAGGAAAATGATGGGACTCGTCATTTACACTTCTATAAATATGATACAAGGCCATTCTCCTTCCTCATTGAACATGGACTCCTCAATCCTTTTGAAGTGAAACAAAAAGGCGAATGTCATTTCTTGGTTATATCACAAGATATCTACATCACTCCAAGGGTGCTAATGATAGAGGCGATTAGGATTGTCTTTGGAAGAGAATTCCTAACCTGAGCTAACAGGTAATTACGGATATTACGGTTAGTTTTAAATTATATACATTAAGCAACATATTAAGTCTATAGAATGTTAGTCAATTTTGAGTATTTAATACGATCAGTTTTAAATAATACATTAAGTAACATATTAAGTTTAGAAAACATCAACTAATGTGGTAAAGGTGAATTTTGTACCACTTTTTGAAGCTCCCTGCATGAATGTGTTGATTACTTGAAGAGGGGATTTTTGTAACTAATGGGGGTTTGCTCTTAGTATGGTCATGGCGTTATATGGTTCTCTAGGTCATGGCGTTATATGAGTTGGGTTTGCATCTAAAGCTTTGACAAGCCTTGCTTTGATATTAGAATGTAAATTTTGATTATAATTAATAAAAAATTTATTAATAAAAAAAAATTAAATGAGTAAGAATATTTTATTATTTTAAATTTTAAATAAGATTTTTAGTCATATTATTTATTTTATATTTTATTAAAAAAATATTTAATTTTAGATAATAAGACAATAAATATTGAAAAAAATATTATATTAATTTTTATTTTACCATTTGCTTTTATTTTTAACATTTATTTAAAATTTTCATTTATATTTTATTTTGTTTATATTAAAAAACAGTCATTTTATTAGTTAAGAGTTATTTTTTTAATTAGTATAATTAGTATTTTATTTTACCAATTCATTTTATTTATTTAAGAATTATTTTATAGTTAGTATATTATTTTAAATTCTATATTATTTAATTTTATTCACTTAAAAGCTATTTTATGATTTTAGTTTTAATTTTATTATTTTTATATGTCAAAATTTTAAAATTAAATTTTAAATCAAATTGAAACATAGCTCTTATTAATTTTAAATCAAATTGAACCATTACTTTATTAAATTTTGAATCAAATCTTGAATGAATTTTTTTATGAAGATCCAGATTTGTTAGCAAGGACAGAAAACTAGCCCAACAAAGCTAGGAGGGTATGAATCTATAGCTGAAACCTCTTCAGATAAGTACCAAAGACTAAAGAATATTAGATAATTTTGAAGTTTAAATCAAATTGAAACATAACTCTTATTAAAAATCTTTTCATGTATTATAAAAATAACTACAAATATCAATACCAGCGTTGATGAATGTGTGAAATACCAGTCCCTGAGTTTACAGTCATGCCCATCTATTTCTCAATTATATTCCCCCCTCATCCTTGTTAAACGTAACGTATCATTCTTTGGAGTTCCAGCAAGTTTACATAATTCCAAGCTGATTAGTTTGAGCGTTTCTTACCTACACCTGTCATTTCTATAACGCTTCACTGCTATAGTCCTTACAGTATTTCCAGACGCTTCGCCTCCCATTTCTCTCTACTATATGTATACATCATCTCAGACAAAATCAAATAGTCCGCTTTTAGCAGCTTGATTTGGTAGGTTAAATTGCACTTTCTGTACGTCATTTAATTTCCATTTTTATGGCAAGATTGTTAATACTGGTTATGTTTCTGGGTTTCTTTTATTTGCAGCGAGTAGAGAAGGAAGTTGATAGTATCCCAGTATTTCTATAGCACAGTCTAATTGTCAGGGCAGTAGAGATGGATCCATTCAAGCTTCAGGTGTGGGATCCACTGGATCTCACACCCAATATGTATTGGACCTAATCAAGCCAATTCCTCTGGATTGGCTTGAAACTAATCAAGCCCACATCTTCAAAGCTAACTTACCTGGTATTGTTAAAGGATTCGTGTAGGTTTTAAAAAAGTTGTCATTTATTTCAGTATGATGTATGGAAAGATTTAATTATTGAGTTTTCCTTGCCAGCATTTTTTTTTGAAAAAATTATGTCAATGGATTTTAATGTTTCTATATTTTGTTTTGGAAGGTTTACAAAAAGAGGATGTGAAAGTTCAATTGGAAGGAGGAGGAGTTATGCGTATAAGTGGAGAGTTTAAGAAGGATGAGGTGGGCATAAATGACAAGTGGCGTTGTTTGGAGAGACCCCATGGTCCTTTCTCTCGTCGCTTTCGCGTCCCAGAGAATGTCATGTTGGATCAAATGGAGGCCGACATGACAAATGGAGTGCTGACTCTGACAATTCCGAAGGTAGCTGAGACTAAGCCTAATGAGGCTAATCGACATATCTGAAAATTAACTTCACTACTATGTGACGATTTTGTGTGAGGAATAAAGCATAGAGAAAATATTCTCGATGCAATTAAAGAAAAGTCTATGACTTAAAAACTCCTTATTTTGAACAAGGTCTTCTTTAGTATTTTTTTTAGTTTGGCATCCATGTTGTTACATAAAGATATATATTATTTGAAGTTTATGATTATGTTTACATATTGTTTAATTGTGAGTTATATCATGATATAATATCTAAAAGAAAATAAATGTTTTTTTCCCTTTTCACTAAGATTTGAAACCTACATGTCTTATATACTACCATTATTATTTTTCTTATTTTGTTGCTTTCTAATATTCTTCATTCAAAGAAATGAAAGTAACATTTTAAAATTTTGAAAACCACTTTTTTCAAATGTGTATGGTAATTGCTTTCTTTTATATATAATTTATTGCTTCTAGATATCTAACTAGATGTAGACAAACTCAAATTTGACAGAAAAACCATTAAAATTTATTGTTACAATTTTTTTTGTTAGACATGCCCATAATTTTTCAAGGGTTTGGAATTGATATTTTAAAAATTATAGGTGAAATTATGAAAATGTCTTTGATTTGAAGGGTTTGTCAAAAGTTGATTTTTCTTGTCCTCCTTTGTAATAGTTCACACTTTCTATGCTTCCAATTTTCCTTATTTCATTGAAGGCTGTGAATCTATTATACATGCATATAGTATAGTTATAACATGAGAGAGAGTGTGTGTGTGTTCATTTTGGTTGTTTGGAATCATCCATCTTTTTGTGGCAACATAGAAAACTAGCATGGAAGGTATTAGTTGAATAATTTAGTTTCATAATAGATAGTATTTTATAAACTAAAAAGAAAATGAAAGGATGAAATATTTATGTGTCTCTCTTTAAAGGTTCTAATCGTTTTATTTGTAGAGATATATTATTTTGTACATGAATATATTAATTACCTTTATTTCAATATCTTTGTTCTTTTCATCCCCATTTCATGTTCTTGAATGAGTTATATTAGATGTTGCATTAAATTATTAATTCTTTTATCATATAATATTTAGTTTTGAATGTTATGGGACAATAAGAAGTATTGATTATAGTATTGGAAATTGGTTGGGACCTAGTTACATATGCTTCCATGACCTTATTCATTAAACTGATGCATTTAAAATGTAACATTAGTAGGGGAGTTGATAAAAAGGCATCATACCTTAACATACCCATTCAAGATAATATAGTATCTCATCTTACTGCATGGAACGTATTAGGTGTTTCATTCAATGGACTCTAAAAGCTAATTCATATTCTTATTTATAAAATATGTACTGGGTATAAATCCATTTACAGATATTATTTTCTTGTTGGGTAAGATTATTTTCAATATATTGTATTAGAAATGATATAATGACTATAAACCTTTGTTGAATTCTTATTTGTAGTCAAGTACTTGTAAAAATCTCTTGTAAGAAAGAGAGTTAGAAATAACTTTTCCCCACTTCTAGACCTTTTGTACTCTAATTACTTGTAAAAATCTATTAAAAAAACAGAATTATAAATAACTTCTCCCCACTTCTATATACAACCAGCACAATCTAGATTTGAGAACCGAATGTAATGTACTTTAAATTCAGTACAATAGTTTATAATATATTATTTCCAAACACTTAATTTTATCACTTATAATGTCATTGAAACTCATATATTCTTGATTATTATCTGAGATCTAGTGACAAGTCCAGCAAATGAGATACAGCAATAGCATTTATTCTTTCCTTTTCTCAGAGGGGCAAACTTAAGTCAATAGACATTATGATATATAAAGCACTTAAACAAGTTTAATCAGTCTAGAGCCTTTACAACACAAATAAAGATTCCATTGGCGGTTTTATGTTATAAAACTGTAATTCTGGGGAGTCTCTTAAATACTACAGATCCATAATACATCTATAATACATATACTGATCTATTTTTGGTGATTTAATTGAGATTTGTGGAGCAATTTTATAGCTGAAATTTGAGAGCAGATATACAATCATCTATTCAATATATGGACTGAGGTTGGGCCGAAAAAAAAAAACATAAAATGAAAAATTAATAGTAATGAATACTTGCACATTTATGGGTAAATTTGTGCAATGTCTTTGTGTAACAGTCAGCACAAAACTTGGCTTCTGCAAAACCACAACAAAAAATACTTTTCTTGAGTTTACAGAGCATGGTCCTTTCACTTAGTGTTTGGTACACATTATTTGAAATTTACTTTTCAGGACTGCCATTCAACATTCTCTCACAGATGGGTAGAACATTCTCTCACAGATGCGTAGTTTCTAGGGATCATTGTAATATCCTATTCTTTACAATAAGTATGGCATTTAAAAAATTAGAAAAAATAAATTCGGCATAAATTACATAGTATTAGTTATTTTTTACTAAAATAAATTTTGAAATATTCAAAAAAAAAAAAATTTAGGCAATCACATCAGACGTTATGTTATATTTTTTTGATAAAAAAAGATCATGATGGGTGGCCCTCCTATTTTAACTTCTTAGTTTGTATACAAATTTCAAAAACGTTTAGTCAAAAAAAAATTGAATGCAACTATCTTCAACTTATCATTCAAGAACAGTATTTTCTAATTTAAGAAAAAAAAAGACCACTTAAAACCCCTTTTTGATTCTGCATTTCCATAGACTTAACCAAATAATAGTCATCTTAAAAAAGGAAGATTCTTAGGAATAGAAAGGGCTCCTTCCTCATAGTTCAAGGATAAAAACAAGCAAGAAATGGGTATCAAAGGAGGAACTTTGATCAATTATAGTCATATTTAGGAAAGGAGAGAGTGGTGTTATGAAGAACAATTCATTTCATATGGTTAGGAACACTAAAAAATGGAAAGATTAATTTGTCTTTATAATGTGTATTATGAAGAAGAATTTTAGTTTCATATGGTTAGGAACACTAGAAAGTGGAAAGATTAATTTGTCTTTATAGTATATCGATTAGCAGTTCTCTTTAGGTTTGTTTGAAATTTTATTTTATTTTACTACACCATAGGCTTCTTGATAGTTTATTGCTTGTTAGTTGTTAGTGATGGTTGTTTGTTTTCATAAGAGTGATCATTTAATTATCTTTATATTTTGTTAGATGTTATGGGCCCTTTCAAAACTTTTTTTTTATTCTTAAAAATATAATTGATTTCAATCAATACTCAAATTCCTCTATATATTTAAAGTTTGAACCCTTTACTTGAAGTTAAAATTCATTTACACCTCAAATAATAATCTATCTACATGCTTATTTATGTGTTCATGAATCTAATTAGTAGTTTAGATAGATATTAACAATGATATTTACTATGTAATGAGTATTTCTGAGCTAAAATATTATCAATTAGAAAAAAGACCATTGCAATTTCTCTCACTCCGCATATTTCAAAAAAAACTTGTGTTCCCTCCATTGTTGAGCCCTCCATTTCTAATGCACCAGTGGGTTGTGATGCTCTTGCATCTTAGTCTTCTATTGTGAGTATTCCTCACGGTGGTACCCAACACTCTAATGGTGTGAGCATGCACCTTTGGGTGCTAGTGTGAGTTCCCATGCTGGTGAACCTTTTCTCGCCCCTCTAGTTGTTGGTGGGTCTAGTGTTGTTGTTGATAGTGGCCTGGCCAAGACTTCTACAGGTATGGGATCCCCCCTACCAAATACTTCTGGTGGGTGGAGCTTTGCTCGTACATAACAAGATATAATGTTTCTCTTCCCCCTAAGGGGAAATATTATCCTCTTCCTTGTGCCAATACCTCATTTGTTATGGTTTGTGGTCAAGATGTGGTAGATAATATTGGCTCTTACCAACATTGTGGGTTGGTGTACAAATTTGTTGGGTTTTGGCCTTCTCAACCAAATCTTCATCATTGGGTGAGTAATTCTTGGAAGCCTTTGATCGCTCATACTATTGAGCTTTACCCCTATGCTAGGGTTTTTAAATTGCTTCATTTTCTTCCTCTGAGGATTTTGACTTGGTGGTAAGAAAGTTGTGGGCTTGGGGAGTTAACTCTCTCTCTATCAAACCCTGGACAGTTTCTTTTAACCCTTTGAATGAACCACTCAATGTGTGTCCAATGTGGGTTTGTCTTCCCAATATTCCTCATCAATTTCAGGAGCATTCTTGTTATAAGGACATTGCAGATTCTATTGGACACTTCTTGAAGATGGATGAGACCACATCTTTCATGGGTCTTTCTAATTTTTATTGTATTGTTATCAACATTGACATCTGTATGCCTCTCCTCGAGGATGTGGTTCTTATGGTTGGGGATAGGCCATGGACTTAATCGTTGGATTATGAGGGCCTCCACTTTCATTGTCATGGATGCTTCTCAATGGGCCACTTAGCTACAAAATGTTCTCTCTTGTGCCATAAGGTTATTGCTACTTGGTGGAAAGATGTGAAGGTTGATCATTTGACTATCAATGCTTCTAATTTTGAATACTCTTCTCATGTTGATGATGACTCCTTCTAAGATGAGGTTGTGCCTCTTACTTCTTTTGTGGCCTTTGTTGCACCCTTGATCGCCCTTCTATTGATGTGGCTTCCGCTAGACCTGAGCTTCTTACTCTTGTAGCTCCTATTTTGCAGAAATAGTCTACCCTTAATTTTCAGCAATAGTCTACTCCAAGTGTTGATAGACAATCTTTGGGGCTTTCCCCCCTTGATCCCAATAGTAATAATATTCCTAATAGTAGTAAGGCATGGACTATTTTTTGTCATAGGTAAAAGGGTAATTCTTCCACCCCCCAAACTCTCTCATTTCGAGTTGTGGGTATTTGTTCCCACTCTTCAGTTGGGATCATAGCTTTTTGCTGATGTGTTGTTCTGCTAATGTGTTGTTGAAAGTTTGGTCAAGGCCTTTGTTAATAATAGCAGTCTTCCCTCCTGTTGTTAATGGCTTGTTCAACCTAATTTTGTAAAGGGTCAGCACCCTTGTTTTGTTGCTTATTAATATGAAAAACAATGATATTTATATAAAAATTAAAATAACTTTTGAAGTAAAAAAATATATTTTTTATATTGAACTTTTTGAAATTTTGATCATGGTGTCTAACAAGTTGAATTTAGTTACTTAAAAATATTGGGTTTTCAGTGTGCAAACCCAAGTTCAACTTTCTAAAGGGACACCTAAAAGTTGAATTCTAAGTGGTGACTCTTGGTCTTCCATAGATTTTAAGATGGACGGGGTCTCCAAATAAAAGTGGATTTCTAAGTGTGAGCTTGGAATTTGGAAATATTGTAGAACCTACTAATATACCTCAAATAGTTGAATTCTACTAAACCAAGTATCACTGGTGAAACTATAAATAAATCAACAAAACATAAATTGGACCATGAAACTATTGATTCCTCTTTATTGTCCCATGGTGTTCTATCTCCTTAGATCTTGGTATTGATTTTTGCTCTCAGAATCTTGTACTGACCTTGTTCAAAGATGAATTTAAAAAGAATGAACTTTATGTTTGATTGAATGCAAAGTGAAATGAATTTACAATACAAAGCTAAGATGATGATAAGATGGTATGTTAATTATATAAGGAAGCTTAAGATATGATACCTATGATACTAAATGCAACAATGAATATTGTGATATAGTAATGGAAGCTAAAATCCAAAGGCACACTTTTGATATTTTCTATGATCTCTTGAAAGCATGGAAGTATAATAAGCACACTAAACTCCCAAGATTATAATCCAAAATGAGGATACAAGGACTCCTTTTATAGGAATTCATGGTATAGATCCAAGGTGGCAGAAATCAATGGTTGAGGAATTAGTCTCATGAAATGGAGGGTTAGTATTGAATTGGTTGAATGAGAGGAGAGATAGAAGGAAGATATTCCTCCTACATTGAGAAGGTGAAGGGATATGTGGTACAAGAAGACACATGGCAAGATTCTCACAAAGACCATGAGAGGAAGGTAGAGTAAGGATTGTAAGTTGTTGGAAGGCTGGAGAGAATATAGGCTTCATGAGACAAGTGTCTCATGAGTCACCTTTGACCATGATGATGTGGAGAAACCAACCTCTACAATGTAGGGAAGGTTGAGAGGAAATAGGAGATGGAGTGCCACATAGGTCTCCACTCTCATTTGACTAGGATGTGTGTTGAGAATAAATGTTCAATTAAATCTTAAAAATATTTAATTTTCTTAGCCACGTGTGAATAAGGTGGCAAGTGAGGTAGAAGGTTGCCATGGAAGAGTCATATACAGAGTGAAGTGGAGAGGAATTAAATAATTTAGAATTATTTAATTAATAGAGACTTTAGAAGATTTAGGACAGGTTTAAGGATTAAAATTAAATAAATTAATATTTATTTAATCATTAGAAGAATGGGACAACATGAACCGCATAAATCAATCAAATAATTTATTTATTCATAGAGCAATAGACATTAATTAAATAATTAATTATATTTAATTAATTTATCTCAAGCCAATTTTAGATGTATACATTTTGCCCATCTTTGAAATTTCAAAGAATAAAAACTCATGTCTTGATTCCTTGCCCCAGGTAGAGGATTTAGTGCCACCAGTATTGTATGCCCCCTCAAGAGATTGGACAGTGAATGAAACTTTTTGGAAAAATAAAAATAGAGAGCAATGTCATGATAAGAATAACGGGAATAGTGGATGCTTTATTTGATGAAAAATTGATGCAATTGTGCCTCTAAATATTCTTTTTTTATGCCTTCAACAGACATGCACCATACATCTCTAGTTAGGGTTGATTTGTGTATAAATAGGTGTTAAGGTGTCCCTTTCAACTCATTTGCACACTTATCTATAGAGAATCAGTTGTGGAGAGGAGAACAAAGAAAATCAAAATAGTCTCGGTGAAGATAGTGATTCCAATGTCCTAGCATAGGTTTGAGCAAGTCCGTCAATTCGACCGACTAGAGGAGTATGGCCCCCCGGTATGTGTACCTTCTCTTAGCTTTTAAGTTGCATTTATTGTGGTCAATATTTAGGGGTTTTAGCCATTGTTTTGAATGTGCAAGAACTATTTTTCTACGCATTTCACTCCTCTTGTTGTGCATTCATCACTAAACTCCATATTTAATCATAGATGTTGCATATATGCTAATACTATGTATACATTAAATTTCCTATGCATGTGTTATTGAGTTGCATATATGGTTAATGTTTTTGTGCATTTACTATTTAGGCACATGTGATATATAAAGTTGCACATATAAGCCCTAAAACTATGCATATATAAAAGATTCTCAAATTGTTTAACGTTTGATTAAGTTGGCATCATGATTGACGTCAGCCTGTGGATAGATACTTTGTGAGATTGATTAAATCACACAAGAGATGATGAGATATGATTGATATGAAAAATAGATAGATGTGAAACTTTAGGATTGATTAGCACACTTGTTTTCATGTTTGTGGGAGGATTTAGATGTTATAATATCACGGGAGCTATATCCACCTATGAAGAGATTGCGGCCATACTTGTCTCAAATAGAGAAGGATATTATTGGGTCAATTGGATTGTCACATGCAACATTGATGCCCAAGATTTGAGTGAATCTCGGTATGTTGACAGCTTTAGCAAAGACATGGCACAATGAACATAATACCTTCCACTTTCCAACTGGTGAAATGATAGTGACACTTGAGGATGTCTATCGAATATGGGGGATATTGATAGTTGTCGAGCAAGTGACCTATGATTAGCACGTGAGAGTTGGGCTAGAGGCATGTTGGATGGTACTTGAGGATGATGATATTGATGGCACTAAGATCAGTTGGAGAGAAATGATAGACTATTTTGAGCCACTACCATTTGTACTTGTAGGATTGATCAGAGGTTACATATGCCCCAATAGGAGATTTCATGGGTTGTCACTAGGTTGGAGTCACACATTGGAGTGCATGGTGACAAAAGGTATGTACTTTGCTTGGGGTTTGTTTTATTGGCACACCTTTATCATTACCTACATTAGTTTTTTTAATGATGTGGCAAGAAGTTTGTCAGTAGGTGTCAACTTGTTACACAAATACACATGGGAGAATATAGTTGTGGCATGTCTCGTATGTATGTGATTCAAAGGAGTGAGGAAGCCTTATGTTTATTCCTATCATGGTATGATATCCCAACTTAGAAATATTGAGTATTATAGGCATGTGTTAGATAGTGTATATAATGTCATTTAGCAGCTATACTTAGATTGTGAGTCATGGGAGGATGATGATGCAAAGTTACCATATGTGTTTTAGACCTAGTGTCTTATTGGTTGGACATCATATGTCATTGAATAGTACATTATTACCCATTTATTTGTCAAAATTTAGGAGATGCCTCAGGGTACTCCTAAATATGCTTGAACGTGCAAGGAGAATCCTCAGTGGGGTCATATTGTATATTTTGAGGTTTCACGTGTAGATTTTCTATCAATTCCATATCAGGAATGGACTTTCAAACACATATTGTAGATGCAGGAATGACAACATAGTATGCACGCTATTTAAGAGAGCATCCATTTCCTAGATTGACTAGTTCGGATGAGATACCCATAGACTAGAGGAAAATGAGGAGGAGGAGGCAATGAGGTGGTAGAGATAGAGGTAGAGATGGTGAAGGAGGATTTAGTATATGAGATAGAGGTATAGGAGGAAGAGGTGGAAATGGAGATAGAGGTGGGGATGGTGGTGGTGGAGATGATGGTGGAGTTGGTAGTGAAGATGGAGGAGGACAAAGACTCCAAAGATGGAGGAGACTTGTTAGAGATCCTCAACAATGTGCAGGATCATCCACAGGCACCAGTGCATGATCAGGAATAAGCATAGATTGTATGGGTTGGCCTAGTACATGATGATGGAGAGGTGGTAGACCGAAAAACCCATATTGCTTAGTTATAGGGATAGGTTGCATATTTACAAGAGCAGATGAGGGGATTAACAATAGAGAAAGAGGCTGCTATCAACAAACATTGTAGATTAGAGGTCATAGCAACTTCAACGGACTACAACACAGGGTCGTAATGGAGACAACATGATGGCTATGATGCATGCAAGGAAGGAGGTATATTACTGGAGATCGTTTTATGAACAGGAAGTCCCTCTTAAGAAAAGATCAAGTAGTTTTGATCATAGTTCCTATGGTAGATCTTGGTGTACACAAAATGAGAGCGTTAGGGTGATGGGGCCACCTCCTTGACCAAGACCACCAAAGGGATCAAGAGGATTCGAACCATCAAGTAGCTAGTAGCCTAGGATGACAGCTTCTAGAGAAAATTCATCGTAGATTTTGAGACATGTACCAATTTTATATGATCATTGTTTGGATAGATTGAGTTATAGTTCTCATTCAAGATATCATTGTATACTTAGACAGTTAGCATTATTTTGATAATGATATATATATATATATATATATATATATATATATGATTGGTGGACTATATGCACATTCTATATGGTTTGATACATTTTACTATGTTCATGTTTATGTTTTCTATATGGATGGTCGTATGATCCATGATGTCATGTTTCTATGTAAAGTGCTTATAGGTTATGATAATGAATGCTTATAGGTTATGATTTCCATGATATTTTTATGTATGAGACCTATGTTGATGTATGAAACCACTATATGGATTTTTATTTGAATTTATGACCTAAATGTGTGGACAATGTACCTAAACAATATGAACTTATTGTTAGCAAGAGATACTATTCTGGTGAAAGTTGATTCATGAGAAATGCTTAGGAGTTGTCATTGATGGAAACTAAATTCATAAATCATTTCCGGTGCACATAGATTTGATTTACCGAAAGTTGCATTGTTCATGAGGCATAAGTCTAGAAGGTGGCATACAGTAACTAGAAGAGTATGAGTTCAGTGTGTAGATCTTGATTTTGGTTGCATTATTTCAATTTTGGTAATAGAGGCAAATTATTCAAGATTTGAGGCAGATTATTCTTTAATCCTGATATTCGATGTTGATTATGAGAGAGATTCAAGGTCCGGTATCCGATAATTCAAGTAGAATAAAGGTATTTTGATGTAACGTATGATCTGAAATCCTTGGGATGATTTCGGTGATTGGTTTCGAGTTCAAGGAGATTGGGCCAACATGTGTGAAGCTTTTTATCATCTTGTTTAGCTCTGCATATGGATTTGTGGACAGATTGAGCCGACTCATTGGTTACACATTTCATGTTGCATGTTATGCGATTTTTGGAAGCCAACATGGGAATTGATTTGTTTTATTGATGAGGATATATAAGATCATTTTGGTTGAGAATTTGGGGAGATTATATGTGTGTAAGAAGCCTGTATGAGAGAATGTGCAAAGTTTGGTGAATTTGATTGAAGGTTTCAGTTCTTTGGTACTTGACAAAGAAGGAAAACAGAGAAATGAGAAATAATAGTTGCAGAAGTCAATTTGAGCCTAACCAGAACTCTTATTTGGCATTATTAGATGCTTTTCTTCAATTCATTTGTCATTGTAATCATTGCTAAGGTAGTGATTCTTCCTCCAGGTTGAAGCCCTCTTTTGTATTTGAGCAGTGAGCTCTAGGAAGTGTGCATGCAAGTGTATTCCCCTTTTTGTAATATTATCATACTCCTGATCAAAGTATAATAATATTGTGGGTTCAAATACCACCATGGTTTTTCCCTTTCCAGATTTCTACGTAAAAAAATTGGTGTTATGGTTTTGTGGTTGATTGGTTTATGCTCCTGCATTTTCCTTTCATTCTTATGCATCTAGTTGTTAAAGAATTAGTCTAATAAGTTTGTAAATTGCAGAATACTAATTCACACCCCCCTCTCAGTATTCATTGATTCCAACAACTGGTATCAGAGCCTAGTTCCTCAAAAGAAGCCTAACAGGTTGAGGAAGATCTGGAAGATTAAATCAACAGATTCTGGTTTGCAAAAGAAACTCATTGTGGCACTTGAAGATCTTGATGCAACTATGAAAGAGAAAAGTAGCTTGAGGAGAAGTCTGGAAGCAACTAAAAATTTCATTGAATCTCTAAAAGAATAAGTGAACACATCCAAAGAGAAGAAAAACTAAGTGATGGATAAACTCATGGAGAAACAAGAACATAGCATTGACAATCAAGTCGTACAAGAAAAGACAGATGAATGTGAGAAGCTTGCTAGAGAGAATGCAATTTTGAAGAATGAGATGCAATCCATTATGATGAAGCTGACAAAGGAGATTCAAGACAAGAAGAAGAATGAAGAAAATATGACTCAGTCATTGAAGGATAGATCTAAAGAATATTGTAGATTAAACTATGAGAATGATCAATTGAGACTTGAATTGGTGCAATCCAAGAGTGGTGGGAAAGAACTTGAAAGGTAGATCATAATTCTGAGAGATGAACTTTCCACTATTAATGCTCATGCAAAGAAAAATTCAAAGCTAGCTCAACCAGACTAGATGCGATGCTAGAAAGTAAGAGAAGTAGAAAAGACATGTGAGGACTTGGATATGAGAAAGGAGAATCCTCCAATTCTGTACAAAGCAATTATCAGAAGAACAAGAGACCTCCGGTAATACAGCCTAACGCTTATTGTTTGCAATAAATTCGGTCATATGGCAAGTCAATGCAGAAATAGGATGATATATAATGGTCATACCTTTACCGGTCAATGTTTCAAATGCAACAACTTAAATGGTCATAAGTCAAACATGTGCAGCGAAGTGATGAATAATTTCCAAAATAAGAGATACTTTGCTTGTGGATTGTTTGGACACATTTCTAACCTATACAGGATGAGACCAAATTAGATTAACTTGAGGCCTATAAATGTTGTTTGTTATGCATGCAACAAATCCGGTCACTTTGCAAAATATTACAAAAGAAAGAATATGAGCAAGAATGCTCCAGTAGACAAGAACAGATCAAATGAAAAGGCCAAATCGAAGGTTGAAGAAGTCGGAGAGCAACATAAAAAGATGTGAGTTAAGAAAGAAGATTCAAATGTTCAAAATGACTGCACACCCGATTTCGATGTTGGAACCTCATTCGGTAACTAAGGCATTTGGGCTTTAGGGGGAATCTTTTCATGCAGATTCTTAAAATCCCCTTTCTGAGATCTTTAACTGACAAGGGAAGGTTGCAGATGATGGAGATTAGTTGTATGGAGTATATGCAGAAGATTACATGTGTATCTAAGAATCCGGTGATGAATTCTTGAAGAAACAGGGTATCCAAAAAGCCTTTAGGGTTTTGCATTTATTACAACATAAAATTATGTTTTTCAGAGGATAAAAAGGCATTCTACCATTCATTCTTCACATTATGAATGAAGAGAAAGACCATAAGAGCAAAGTGAATGAGATTAAGAAGCAAAAATAGAGATTGAAGCGATCCGACTGTGATTCATAGCATTTGGTTGAATTTGAAAAGGTGTTTATCCATGTTTAAGTTGTTTTTCATATCCTAATTTCGAAATGGCATCATCATCTATGTAGCAACTCTATTGGTAGTTGAGATCACTAAAAGGGCAAGGCTAGTGTTCAAGAAACATCCATTCAAATCAGTCGAAGATGATCCGGAAGGAGCATTTTCTTTTATACCAAATGGCATTTTGTACAATGAAGATATTAGGGCATACATTCACTACAATATTGAAGAGCTTGGGAATACATACATGCTATCACTATACACCAAACATATCATGGATGGAATGGGGAATTTGAAGCAATTCAAATCATTGCAAGACAAGGGTTTTATCCAGTTTGTTCATTTTTTGGTGTTCGATGAACCCGAAAGGGTTAGGTATGAATTAAGATAAATCCATGATGAAACTATATGGTTGGATAGACCTCACAAGATCACAAAACAATCCATTCAAGCGATAACCTTTTTTAGTTCAATCGGTGAGATCCTTGGTCTGAAAAATGTCAAGAACACAACTGTGAAAGCGGTTACCGGATCCAAGCATGACAGCTAGTCAATGACAATAAGTGATATTATTGAATATGATGTGATATTTTCCTTAATGGTGATAGGATATAAGGTGTACGAGACCAGTAGTGAGCTAATGAGAAATTTGAAGAAGATGAAGCAAGATAAGAGACATATTTTTAAGTTCAATTATTTGATTGTTTGTTTGGCATTTTACTTCTTGAATGAAATCCGCAGTATAGGAAAAGTATAGTGGGCCTATGATAAACCAGTGGTAGTCCAAATTAAGGAAGCTTTGCAGGGAATGGGTGATAAAGGTAGCTCAAAAATCTGCTTTGTGGGATTACTTCAAATCATTTCAAGTAATGATGCAAAGCAGAGAGAGGATCCCAAAAGACATTGTTGAAAACTATGAAAACAACATCTATTTCATGCTAGATAAATTTCAATGCTACATGAAGGTAGAAGAACCTAGAACAATTTGGATCATGCCCATGGGGTATGATGTGGATGAAAACACACTTGATGCATATACTCAATACTTGTTGAGTAAACTTGTAGATAAAAAAGAAGAGAGGTTTGGTGCTTGCAAAGAGAAAGACCTAGACATACATAAGAAATTCACTAAGCCTACAAGGAAGAGAAAGGTCAGAAAAGAGGTTGAAGAACTTTCAGAACAAATGGGAATAACAAAAGAAGTTTTTCAAAGGGCTGGGGAAAAAAATATAATGAAGGATGAGAATTTGGTAAAGCCTACGAAGACAAAATCATTCTCCACTCCTCCCAAGCCAACCAAGACAAGGCAAGCCTAGTCAACACCTACCTTTGGTGCTCAAAAGCATATCTGTCCACCCAAGCCACAAGCAATTTCAACTAGTGGAGTTGAGAAGAGGAAGAAGGAGACGCCACTAAGGGAATATGTTGTAGCCATAGCTGAGGATGTAGAAATAGAATCTGATGAAGTGATGAAAGAGGTGGAGAAGATAGCTACCTATTCCAGGGTAGTGAGGAAGCCTCAATCCAATGGAGCCCAACCGACCAAAAATCCAAGGATAGAAGTTAAGCCATCTAATAGAGCCAGAGCAAACAAGAAGCAAAAAATAGAATTGGATGAAGCTCTGAAGTCTGGCAAAGTTGAAGGTACTTATGATTTTGTTCCCCCAATGACTTTAAATGAAATAATTGATGAAATGCTTAAGGAATGTAACTTGAAGAATGTTCATTTTGTTGGCAACAAAAATAAAGGAAAACATAGAGGGGGGGTGAATCAGTATTCACCGGATAAACAAACTTAACCACAAAAACAGATCTAATAAACTACAGCAATAACAAAGATAATAAAATTGATAGCACAACACACAACACCAAGATTTTGATGTGGAAAACCCAGTTAAGGGAAAAACCACGGTGGGAACCTACCCACAATAAGATGATACTCTACAATAGTATGTGTAAATATTACAATGGGGAATGCACATGCATTCAGGCACAGTGCCTAGAACTCACTACTCAAAAGATAATGACCCAGAAGGCTACAACCCTAAGGGAAGTCTCACTGACTTACAATAAGATTCAGACTACAATCCGAAAGGAATTAACTATAATAAAAGAATCTCCAAATGCTTGATGACAGTTTCGATTAAGTACAATTGTAAGGCTTTAAACCACAATATTTCCCTTGATGAATTTTTGTTTGTCTTTACACAAAGTGATTAGGATTTAATGTAGGATAAATTCATAAAACATTGGTCATGAGTGCCAACTTGAATGCTTGAACTTGACTTCACTTTTTCTCCAATGCTTGATAAATGACTGATTGCTTACTTCAATTTGCTAGAGTGTAGATCTTCATTTCAATTTGTTAGGTTTGAAATGAGAGGGGTAGACCTCCTTTTATACTTGACCATCAAAAAACAAATTGAATTTTTGGAATAGGCCGACACAGGTTCCAAAATCATACTCATTAATGATGACCATTAGGGGGTGCAATTTGGGCCCCAAATAAGAGGCCCAAAGCATGATATGCCCTAGTCCTAGAAATCAAGACTCTAAAAATGGGGTGAAATTGGGAAATTGGTGAAAATACAAAATAGGTAGGTGGTGTGAGTAGAATTGGCATTGAAATTGGGCCTTGTAAATCAGAATGCCAAAATGAGGCCTAGCCGAGGACAAAATTGCAAGTGAGTATAATTTAGGATGCTATTGGAATATTCCAAATGGCTTCCTAAATAACCATATAAGAATAGAATCGTCAGCACCTCCTAGAGAAACAAAATAAACAAACTAATACATAAAGGGTGTAAACTTATAAGATGATGTAACATCCTCTCAAACTGAAATGCAGTTGTAAATAAACCTGAATTGATGAGGATGTTGACACATAGCACTTGAAAAATAGAAGATGAATAATTGGAAAGAGCCAATAAAAATTAAAATCCAAATCAACTCATTCAGGTTCATTTACTCATTACTAGGTGCCCATGATCAGTTAATCTGGCAAGGCCTTGTCCAAGATAATTAAAATGTGGTATAACATAGCTCTTATCTTTCTGTTATTCACTTTACCCTATAGTGTTTGTTGACAAAATTAAACAATATGAAAATAAACTGAAATAACTAAAAGATGAACATTAGTAAGAATGCACAATTGGAAACACTCATTTTCAACATAACTCAAAAGAATTTGTGACCTTTGGTCTAGAAAGGTGTTATATTCTATAGAGTTGGATCCTAATTGCGTTCTTTATTCATTCTATTTGCATGTAGTGTAGGAAAACTAAATTGAGTTGGGATAGATGTTAAGTATGCTCTTAACTGGCATGAATAATGGACCTAGACCACTAATATATTTTATCCAATACTCAAGAGAGTAAATCTTGTCTAACTAAACACCTATTCTTTCCACAATCTCTCTTCATCACTACCAGCTACATTGATAGCCTCTGGAAACATCTGTATGATCTCTTTTCTACTCCTCTTCTTCCTTCAACTCTTCATTTTCATATTCAAAAATCACTAATATCAATAGAAAATCTTGTCTTAGTAGTAGTCTATGAAGATGCAATCCTTATTGGGGTTACCCTCTCTGCTCATATAAGTTGGGTAGCTTGTTCCCTTGATGCATAAATAGGTGGCCTAAATACATGAGATAGTACATTTGTTAGAAGCTCATATTCATGCTAGAACAACATTTCTAGTCTCTTAATCTCATCATCCTCTTGGCCTACAAAGAATCCTTTGTAAGAAGGGTTTCTTCTCATTTTCCACCTTTCAGCTACCATAATCTTGTCAAATATTGTAGCCCTTCTTTCTCTATGATTCTCATTGTCAATGTTCCTAATTAAATCATCTTGTAAATCAAATTTGTGAAAATATGATTCCAAACCTTGACCAATCCTAAGCTTACTAATAACATGCCCAAGATCAATTCCTCTTCTTGGCTTATTCACTAACAATCTGTAATATTTGATCCTCTCTACCAAGAGAGAATACCCTTCAAAGGTTCTAACCCTGAAATCACCAAATTGTAATGTGGCAGGCAAAAATTATTTTTAACCATGACTCTTAAGGTGTATGTGGTTGGACACTGCCATCTGTCTTACTATTTCCAAGTATGCAAGCCTGTATAGTACTACTCTTGGTAACAATTTTAGAAATCCTTAAAAACCATACACCGTAATCATGGTTCACTATTCAAAAGCATAAAATTCACCCCAATTATGATCAATTGAAACTCTATTCTCATGGACCTGAGGCCTCAAAATTTTCATAATAGTGGGGGACAATCTATAGTCACAAGGTTGCCCAAATTCCATGTAAAGTTGCTTAAAAAAACAATCCTAAAACAATAGAAAATGAACTTGATCGCATCTATGATGAATAATGATGAACAGTAAATACTCAACAAATACTAAGAGGGGGGGGTTGAATAAGTATGGACAAAAACTTCTTCAATAACTTAAACTGCAAAGACTGCACTAACTGATTAGCAATATCACCGATCTAAATCAAGGCACTATCGGTAGAACACAGTATGACTGTAACAGACATAAACCGGTAACATGTAGATCATCTCACAACCTAATATCTCATCTCAACTTCACCCATATTCTTAAGCAAGTAGTACATTCGAAATACAATGACCATTGGATCAGCTTGCATTACCGCTTAACAGAAAACACTAAAACATCACCTGAAAAAGCATCACACATAACACAGTCATTTTTCATGTGGAAACCCAATTGGGAAAAACCACGGTGGGGATGAATACCCAAAAGTTGTTCTTGAACTCTTCTGAAGTTCGCTCTGTTAAGAGCCTAGTCCGGTTAAAGAATTTTACAATAGGTTCTGCTAGGAACCGATCCTACTAGGGATCACCCAGTTAAGGGATGGCTAAATACCCGGTTAGAGGTTAAAACCCTGTTAAAGGTTACCTTGTAAGAGGATTTTAAGAACTCAATGATTTTGAGTCACCCTGTTAAAGGATTTACAAATGCCTGTTAAAGCTACCCGGTAAAGGGATTTTCCAACTGCTAAAATGGTCAGAAATCAATAGGTCATACACTAATCTAATAATAGCACTCAATGCTAAGGTAGATCTGCTTCAGTTCCTTTACATCTGCAATTACGCTCTGCAAATCTCTACTCACTTCTCTGGTCTAGCAAGAATCACCTTACATAAAATCATTTGCCAACAACTTTACAATAATAAACATCATTGACCTTATAGACAATAATTAGGTCACTAGCATAAACCCTAAACCCCTAAGCATCTAGGTTATCAATACAGTCAGTCCAATCCTGATCGTTTAAGCACATTACATAGAGTAAAACAATCTTGAACAAATCTCAATACATTATCCATTGTCCGTTCTTCACCGCTTCTGGAACCTGATAACCCATCATGCACTCTCCACCATTTACAGATATTTTGCACATTCCCAAGGTGGATAGAATCAATCTTCTTCATACAAGATCCTCAAGAAGATTCTTCACACGCACAAGGATGTTGTGGCAACATGATCTAATCTTCATTTCAATGCTAACTCATCATAGGATGTTGTTAGTCAAATCACACAGACTTGGAATGCATCAACTAGAAACCCTGAAGCTGAGACAACCAACCGGTAGTCATATCAAATGAAACCTCGATACAAAATTTGCATATACCGGTTCATATTCCAACATACCGCTTCACTTTCTGCATGTACCAGTTCATACCATTAGACCAGTTCACTTGCCAGTTCACTTATTTCAATATACTGGTTTATACTTCAGCATATTGACATCAATGACAACATACAATACCATCATGTCATCATGCTCTGCACATATGCCAACAATCTCCCCCTTTGGCATTGATGGCAATATACGAAGATATCTCTACATCTTCTCCCATAATATATGTCTTCACTACTGCAGATATCTTCTCTACTTCACATCTTCTCCCCCTTTGATAGCAATGCCAAAGTGGAGGTAAAAACATCCATGATCTACTATGCTGCTCCCCCTGAGGAGTAGCATCCTTCAATACATCAATCCTGAAAAGATTTGACAATGCACTACCTGACTGATGTGGAGCACATACCTTTAGTTCACCTCTTGAAGGGGCAACACCCCTAATTCACCTCTTAAATAGGTAAATATAGCCTTCGGTAGAGGCTTAGTGAATATATCTACTAACTTCTCTTTAGTGGAAACATGTTCCAATACAACCTCTTTATTCTGAACTTTCTCCCTCAAGAAATGATACTTGAGCTCGAAATGCTTGGTTCTAGCATGAAATACCGGATTCTTGGAAATATTAATTGCACCTGTGTTATCATAAAATATACTCACCGGTTTAGATACAGGAACTTTGAAACCACTTAATACATGCTTCATCCAAATTGTCTGAGTGCAATTCATAAATCCTGCTACATATTCTGCTTCTGCTGTGGACTAAGAGATACAACTCTGTTTCTTGCTCATCCATGAGACTAGTCTACCACCAAGAAAGAATGCACCACTAGTTGTGCTCTTTCGATCATCCACATTACCAGCCCAATCGGCATCGGCAAACACTTTGAGATTGAAATCATTACTATATGGATACCACAATCCATAATCTATAGTTCCCTTCAGATATCTAAGAATCCGCTTGACTGCTACCAAGTGGGATTCTCTTGGACTTTTCTGGAAACGAGCAGCAATGCCCACTACATGTGCAATGTCTGGTCTGCTGTGTACTACATAGTGCAAATTACCAATCATTGACCAGTAACCTTTCTCATTCACCAATGATGAGTTGTCTTCTTTTGACAGTTTACAACCAGTCATCATCGATGTACCAATCGGTTTGCTTTCTTCCATGCCTAAGGTCTTCAACACCTCTTTGATATACTTGGACTGAGTGATAAAGATACCATCTTTCATTTGTTGAATCTGTAGTCCAATGAAGAACTTAATCGCTCTGATTAGTGACATCTTGAATTCCTTCTTCATTTCATCTGCAAATGTGTGGCTCATCTTGTCATCTCCTCCAAAAATTATGTCATCAACAAACACTTCACAGATCAGAATCTGATCTCACTCTATCTTCAGATAGATATTGCTATCTTCACTTGTTCTTTCAAATCCAATCTTCACAAGATGGGAGTGTAAAAGTTCATACCATGCTCTAGGTGCTTACTTCAATCCATACAAGGCTTTATGTAGCCTACACACCATATCACTATCTTCTGATAGGGCAAACCCATCTGGTTGCTCTATATATACTTCCTCTTCAAGTATTCCATTCAGGATTGTAGATTTCACATCCATCTAATACACTTTGAATCCCTTGAAGGTTGCATATGCAAGTAGCATTCGAACTCCTTCTAGTCTAGCTACTGGAGAAAGGTTTCTCCGTAGTCTTCTCCTTCTTCTTGAGCATATCCCTTACATACCAATCTTGCTTTGTTTCTTATCATTGTGCCATCTTCATTTAGCTTGTTTCTAAAAACCCATTTGGTGCCAATAACATTTGTGTGCTCAAGTCTGCGTACCAAAGACCATGTACCATTCTTTTCTATCTGGTCAAGTTCCTCTTCGATAGCCTTAATCCAGTCTTCATCTTTGTGTGCTTCTTTAAATGTTTTGGGCTCAAATTTAGAAATCATGCAAGAATTCTCTCTGACCTTTCTTCTTGTTAGTATTCCTATATCTGTATCCCCTATGATCTACTTTGGATCATGATGCAGCTTTACATACCTAGGAATGATCTTAACTGATTCCTCCTTCTTCTCCTCTTCATCCTCATCTTCATCTACATCAGCATCTACCGGTGTAGGAGCACTGTTACTTGTACTTGGTTGTTTTGCAACTGGTTCCCAAAAGGTTACATCTGGTTCATCTACAGCTTGCTTGTTCTTGGTTTCCTCGGGTTTCTCAGAGGTTTCATCAACTTTAACATTGATAATTTCAACAATTCTCTTATTTCTATTGTTAAAACACTTCAGAGCTTTGCTCTTGGTGGAATACCCTAGGAATATTCCCTCATCATATTTTGCATCAAACTTGCTCTGGTGTTCACTTCTCTTGATATAACACTTGCTACCAAACACTCTAAAGTAGCTAACTACAGGAGTCTTACCTGTCCAATACTCATAAGGATTTTTATCCTTACCTTTCTTGATGAGTACCCAGTTCATAGTGTAAACTACAGTGCTCACCGCTTGTCTCCAAAAAGTGTGAGCAACCTTCCCTTGAATCAACATCGTTCTGGCAGCTTCAACTATAGTTCGGTTGTTCCTTTCTATTGTGGATTCTGGGGGGCAGACAGTTGCCTCTTGATGTCATTCTCTTCACAGTATTTATTGAATTATCAAGAGGTGAACTCACCTCCTTGGTCGGTTCTAAGGCATTTAATCCTCTTACGGCTTTCCTTTTCAACTAGTGCTCTGAAGGCTTTAAACTTTTCAGACTTGTCTTTCAAGAATGTGACCCACATCATTCTTGAGCAATCATCAGTAAGAATCATAAAGTACCTATCTCCCTGAACACTCCTAGTTTTCATAGGACCACACAAATCAATATGCACAAGATCAAGTAAATTATCTCATGTGAAAGATTTACCTTTGAAGGTTGAGGAAGACATTTTCCCCAGTTGACATTCTCTGCACAAAGGATTCTTCGGTTTGTTCAGCACAGGCAATCCTCTAACTACCTTGATCTTACTGGCCTTCACAATATTATCAAAATTTACATGGTAGAGTCTCCTATGCCATATCCAACTATCATCAAACTTAGATATTAGACATTGACTGATATTTATATTTAACTGAAATATATTACCTTTGGTCTGCATACCGGTTGCCATCAGTTCACCACTCTTTCCTTTTATTTTGCACACTCCATCTTTGAATTCCAAAGTGAGTCCTTTATCATTTAGCTGGGCAACACTGAAAAGGTTATTCCTGAGACCTTCTACCCAATACACATTATCAACACTTCTTTTTCCATTTAGAGAGATGGACCCTTTGCCTTTTACCATACATGGTGCATCATTACCAAATCGGACTACACCTCCATCGTACTCTTCCAGAGATAGAAACTTTCTCCGGTCACCAGTCATGTGGTGAGAACATCCACTATCAATAATCCACTCATTAGAATTATCAAAGCGGGAGACAAGAGCCTTCTTGTCTAACACATCTTCCTTAATGGCTACAAACACTATGTCTTCACTTTCTTCATCTTCTGATTCATCATCAGTGACACCTTCATCAACTGCAACAAGACAGTTTCTCCTGTTTCCTCCTTTGAACTTTTTAAACTTCTTTGGTATGTCCTTATTATCACTGTTAGGACAGTTGACAGCAATGTGTCCTATCCTATTGTAAGAAAAACATTTCAAAGAGAGCTTACCTTTGTATTTTCTAGTTCCCTTAGTGAGTATCTTGGCAAGAAGAGATTCAAACTCCATCAAGATCTTCTCATCATCCATATCTCTGCTTTGTCTAGGTTCACAGCTGGTTCCAACTTATTTTCCCTTTCTAGATGGTGCAGCAGATGCTCTAAAGGTTGATTCAGTCTTATGAACACTGCCATCATAACTATTTAGCTCATATGCGGTCAACTTAGCAATCATGGATTCAAGGGATACCTTTGTCTTGTCAATAGATCTCAACTCCTGAATAGCAGCAACCCTTATTGCATAGACCGGTAACAGGGATCTCAAAACTTTGCTAACAATGGTGGAATCATCCACTGTACCTATTGCACTCTTGATGTCTCCAACAATAGTTTTAATTCTTATCCCATATTGTTGAATGGTCTCTCCTTCAACCATCCACATGTCTTCAAATTTTCCCCTAAGTCTCTCTTCCTTAGCTTACACATCATTGGGATTATCTTTATCCTGAACATCTATATACTCAATATTAGATAGACTACTGATAATAGCTTCCATAACTTGCCCATTCTCCTGAATTTCTCTTCTTTTATCGTCGGTGAGAGTACCGGTAGGGACAACATAAGTATTCTCAACATAGTTCCAGTGTTGAGCACCCATGCTTTTAATGTAAATCTTCATTCTGTCGTTCCATATCTTAAATTTATCTTTGTTGAACTTAGGACCTTCCCTCTTTATCATTATAATAGGATCTTTTCCTCAAGCGGCTAAGATTATAACACAAAGGACCTAGAGGTCGGTCTGATACCAATTGATGAATAATGATGAACAGTAAATACTCAACAGATACTGAGAGGGGGGGGTGAATCAGTATGGACAAAAACTTCTTCAACAACTTAAACTGCAAAGATTGCACTGACTGATAACCATTATAACCGATCTAAATCACACTACTAGTAGAACACAGTATGACTGTAACAGACATAAACCGGTAACAACTAGATCATCTCACAACCTAATATCTCATCTCAACCTCACCTATATGCTTAAGCAAGTAATACATCAGAAATACAATGACCATTGGATCAACTTGCATTACCGCTTAACAAAAAACACTAAAACATCACATAAAAAAGCATCACACATAACACAGTCATTTTTCACGTGGAAAACCAACTGGGAAAAACCACGGTGGGGATGAATACCCACAAGTTGTTCTTGAACTCTTCTGAAGTTTGCTCTGTTAGGAGCCTAGTCTGGTTAAAGACTATTACAAAAGGTTCTACTAGGAACCAATCCTGCTAGGGATCACCCAGTTAAGGGATGGTTAAATACCCGGTTAGAGGTTAAAACCCTATTAAAGGTTACCTTGCAAGAGGATTTTAAGAACTCAATGATTTTGAGTCACCCTATTAAAGGACTTACAAAAAGCCTATTAAAGCTACCTGGTAAAGGGATTTTCCAACTGCTGAAATGGTTAGAAATCACTAGGTAATACACTGATCTGATAACAACACTCAATGCTAAGGTAGATAAGCTTCAGTTCCTTTACTTCTGCAATCACACTCTACAAATCTCTACTCACTTCTCTGGTCTGGCAAGAATCACCTTACATACAATCATTTGCCAACAAATTTATAATAACAAACATCATCGACCTTATAGACAATAATTAGGTTGGTAGCATAAACCCTAAACCCCTAAGCATCTAGGTTATCAATACAGTCGGTCCAATCCTGACCGTTTAAGCACATTACATAGAATAAAACAATCTTGAATAAATCTCAAGATGTTCTCCATTGTCCGTTCTTCACCGCTTCTAGAAGTTGATAACCCATCACACGCTCTCCACCATTTACAGAGATTTTCCACATGCCCAAGGTAGATAGAATCAATCTTATTCATACAAGATCCTCAAGAAGATTCTTCATGCGCACAAGGATGGCATGGTAATGCGATTTAATCTTCATTTCAATGCCAACTCATCATAGGATGTCGTCGGTCGAATCACACAAACTTGGAATGCATCAACCGGAAACCCTGAAGCTAAGACTACCAACCGGTAGTCATATCAAATGAAACCCCGATACAAACTTTGCATATAGCGGTTCACATTCCAACATACTGCTTCACTTTCTGCATGTACCGATTCACTTGCCAAATCACTTACTTCAATATACTGGTCCATACTTCAGCATATTGACATCAATGACAACATACAATACCATTATTTCATCATACTTTGCACATAGGCCAACAATCTATGATACCACATGGATGTCCATATTTGAATGGCATAAATATTCTCATCCTCATCATATGGATTCAAAACAAAAGATTATTTCCATATGTTATTCTCCCATCCTCTAGATACAATATCAAATACATGAGTAATGAGTAATATATAAAACCTATTATCTTATCATCCCTTTTTATAGAGATCAAACCTTTATTTATCTCATCAACCAAGAATATAGCATAATCAAATGATTGTGCATCACGACTTTGAAGGTCAGTAGTTAAAAACATAGGAATAGTTGACATATTGATAGAGGCATTCATGCCGAAGGCCTAGCACACTGAGTAGTAAGTCATCTCAAAATACTCCTCAAACAACTTCACATTGAAAGGAGGGGTGTTAGCTTTGGAAAACAATTTCACTTTCCATCCAATTTTGGCCTATGATGAAGCAACCATTTTCTTTTATAATCACTCTCCAATCCGTGTCACTCTTCCTTTATGGTACCTAAATCAAGCTTTAAGTCAACACTTGTATCGAGAGCAAAGACTTGAAAAATATAATCCATGTTGATCACTATGAAATCCTCACCAATTACATTGCAGATGGCTATCCTTTCTGGCACATAATTTTTAGCCAAGACCCTCATCAATTTAACATTAAAAAACACATTAGGGACAACCCAAGTCCCTAAGTTAAGTCTCTAGGGATTACAAATTGGTCTATGTTTGAACATTCTCTTATAGTGGTATCTAAAATAATTGTATCCACAATTCGAGGTTCAAGAATCTCCAAGGCCCTTCTAAATATCTTCAATCTTTCTACGTTTGAATTATGACCTTGTCCTTGTCTTGGTCATGAGCTTGAACCAAACAATTGTTCAATTAGGTCTTAGTTGGCTTCCCTCTCTTTCTTATGCCTCTTAGGTTTAGGCTCAGATGTGCTCACATTTTACTAGGGTTTCAACAGACTTTACAAAATACAATTGATTGCATATAATACAAGAGAATTACAATTCCTCCTCAAACCCCACTTTCAACAAACTTATGACAGCTAAGGTTTCAAATTTTCACTCAAGCCCTTCAGCAAACCCTTATAACACCAAGCTCAGGGTGACTTACTGCTTTGATGGCTCAACATTTGAGACTTTAAATTCTCTAGGAATTCACTTTATAGTACACAGATTACCTTGTACCACTCCATTGACTCAACTAAATTCTTGATTGCTCTGTTACTCAATTTGGCTTGAAAATCCCACTTAAATAAGCTATATAATGCATGACCATATAAAATTCATTACTGCCAATGGAGTTGTTGTCAAGTTTAAATCTTCATCATGGATCAAGGATAATCAATGGCCATCAGCCAAGTTTGAAACTTCTCAATGATATGACCTCATGTACAAACAACTTGTTGAGTTGTTGGGGCTCAAGAGGCATTCCAAGAATAGGCAAGGCTCAATAACTTCCAACTCATCGTCCACATAAGGCACCACACAAGTGCCAAAATAACCTTTCACCATCTCAACTTGTTGGGTCATTCGAGCTTGAAAATAGCTCCAACGATAGTGCTAGCTCCACTAAGGGTAGGGCCCACTGACACAAAATTACCACAAAGCCAGTTGAAATGGGCCCTCAAATATCATTAATACTCAGGTTGTTGGATTGTTGGAGCAAGAAAATAGCTCCAATGACAGTATTAGCTTCAACGATGATTGGGGCCACCAATCATCAGAGTCACTCACCTTAGGTTGTTAGTTCATTAGGGCACAAAAGAGCAACCAACGACGCAAGAAGTTCCAACAAGTTGGCTTTAGCACCCTGCTTCATGTGACCACAACATCGCAGGTCATTGGGTCATTGAGGCTTCAAAAGGCACGTAGCGACAATTGAAACTCCAATAAGTGGGGATGAACACTTAAAGAAATTCAAAGGCACGTGGAGACAACTTCATTCACTAAGACATGAAAGGGTCCACGGGGCACGAAATTTTGAAACATAAGATAATTTCTTGACACTCTAGACCTAGGATAGATTGTAGTGGTCAACTAGAAATGAAAACTAATACATGGGGCCAATTATTTAGTGATAAGGAACACATGAGTCATAACTTCAAAAATGGAATTCACCAAGCAAACTGGTCATTGAGAAAAATAATGTCACAACACAAGCCAAAGGTTTAGGGTTTAGGACTTAGGCCCAAAAAAATTATATATACCCCAATGACTTTCAAATGGAGAACTAAGGCAAAACCATGGCACAAAATTATGAAAATTTGGCAATCCCAACAAAATGTTTGACGAATGTAGTATTTTTTTATATAATAAAATGTTGTGCATTTTTAAAGGACGGTTTTCATTATGGCACAAATTTAAGAAAAAAATGTTGAGTCTAGGGGAACCGGTCCTTTTTAAGGAGATTAATATAAATAATAAATAAAATATTAAAAATGGAATTAAGAACAATAACAATGTAAACATTACAAAGATATTAAAATAATATCTAAGTTGGAAAAGCCTTTCAAAATAAATATAACACTCAAGATAGGTCAATAATGTTTTTACCCAATAATTAAGTAGTAAATATGATTGAAGTTGATCTGAAAAATTTGTGTATCATTAACAACCTCCTTCAAGAGGCTTTCAAGCAACCCAACCACTCTCCTTAACCTAGTGATAACAAAAATAATTACTCAATAATTCATTTTTTTTTTAAATTGACTTGAGTAAGATCTCCATTTAGTATTTAAAAATCATTGGAGACCTCTAATGAGTTAGATTTATATGTGCATAGCATTATTTTAGTTGATGGGCACTACTTCCAAGTGTATCATTATCTTAAAGAAGGTGAATAATGATTTTATGTTTGTATTATGATTTTTTAGAAATTACTTCCAAGTTAATTACAATGTAGTGGAAAAATAATTAGTATAGTATTGAGTCAAGAGACCAATGACACACTTTAATGAGAAGTTTAGTGATAATCTAGACAAAATTACAAGTTATTTTGAATTCTAGATACATGACACAAATAAGCTATCTACAAAATTTAGGTCAAGCATAGTGTCCTGAAATGAATAATAATGCAAGCACATAGATCATAAAATCAACATTATTATTTATTATCATAGTTGAACTAGTAACCATGGATAGAACTAAGGGTTTATATGTCATACATCTAGGTTTTGTAAATGCATTACACACATTCATATAACTAGGTACGCTACATACAAAGACCTATATTTGACCTATAGATGGAAATTGTGTGATTTTTTAAATTCAATAAGAGAGAATCTCATTCATGATATATATAATTACACACAGACAATTTTCACACAAATATGATATAAACCTCATGAAATAAAGGTATTATAGAATGAAGTTTCACTCAGATGTATACTTATATTCCCCCCTCATCCTTGTTAAACGTAACGTATCATTTTTTGGAATTCCAGCGAGTTACCAAAATTCCAAGCTGATTTCCAAGCTGATTAGCTTGAGCGCTTCTTACCTACACCTATCATTTCTATGACGCTTCACTGCCAAAGCCTTTACAATATTTCCAGACGCTTCACCTCCCATTTCTCTCTACTATATATATATACACCATCTCATGCAAAACCAAATAGTTCGCTTTTAGCAGCTTGTTTTGGTAGGTTAAATAGCACTTTCTGTAAGTTGTTTAATTTCCATTTTTATGGCCAGATTGTTAATACTGGTTATGTTTTGGGGTATTTTTTATTTGCAGTAAGTGAGAGGAGGAGGTATTTTTTATGGTATTTCAATGGCACAGTCTAATTGTCAGGGCAGGAGAGGTGGGGTGGTGATGGATCCACTGGATCTCACATCCAATATGTGGGAACTATGTGCCAACACTGATTTGGCACACACCATTTATATTCCTGTTGATTGGCTTGAAACTGATCAAGCCCACATCTTGAAAGCTAACTTACCTGGTATTGTTAATAAAGTCATGTGGGTTTAAATAAGCTGTCATTAATATCAGAATGAAGTATGAAAGATTTAATTATGTAGTTTTTTTAAGTAATTTATTTGGAAAAATTTATGTCAATGGATTTTAATGTTTTCTATATTTTGTTTCGGAAGGTTTGAAAAAAGAGGATGTGAAAGTTCAAGTGGAAGACGAATGTGTTATGCACATAAGTGGGGAGTATAAGAAGAATGAGGTGAACAATAATGACAAATAGTGTAGTTTGGAGAGATCACATGACCCTTTCTTTCGTGGCTTCCGCCTATCAGAGAATGCCATGTTGGATCAAGTGAAGGCCAACATGAGAAATGGACTGTTGACTGTGACAAATCCTTATTTTGAAAAAAGTTTTCTTTTAAATTTTTTAATTTTTTTTCCAGTTTGGTATATCCACTTCTTCTAAATATTAACCAAACATTAGTAATTCTGAAAAGTGGTTCGCAATAAATATAAAATAAAATAAATTAATTTTCTGCACATAACGAAACAACAAAGTAATTCCAACCAAAAAAATAAATATAATTTCCAAATGTAGAAATGTAAAAGCTACAAGAAACGTAGAAGTTACAGGATATGCAGATATATAAATATATTTTAACACTACATGAGTTTGCATAAGGATTAATTGACTGGCTCATGACAGAAATGGAAAATACGGAAGAAGATAGACAAAGAAAAGCAGGCTAAATTCCATTTTATGAATACTATGCATCAACCGAAGATCAACATCCAACAAACATTGCGCAGAAGAAACTAGAACCTACCTAAAAAATGCAACAAACCCAAGCCTGAAACAAATTCTGAATCCTATCAATCCAGCCCAACTCTTCTGCAATCTACCGTCTCCAATCCACCACACCCAAAGCCAAATCCCAAAATCTTTTATTTTCCAAAAAAACAAATCACCCTTCTCAGAATGAATTCAGGAACTAAAATTCATCAAAACCGTCTCAACCAACCCACCAACCATTACCGAAGATAATTAAAATTAATTACCATTAACATAAATCTATATTTTGTCAAAATCTACATCATAACTATAAATGTATGCCTGATCAACATACTACTAATTCTATTGATCAAAACAAGGTATATCAGGCACAGCTCCCGCCCATGTCTGCGATTTTGAAATCCTCCTCTGCCACCCTCAACAGCTCTTCTGCGCGACTGAGTACCCTTCAGCTGTTGTCGTGGACTCTGGCGTTGTCGGTGCTTGCCGGGCTGTGGGTGCTCTACTTGGCATTTCCGATGTGCCTTTCGCGGTCTCCCCTCCTCTTGCCAGAGCTGCTGGATCTGGGTGCGATGTTCCCCAAGTGAATGGTGATGCTGTCGTTCCTCGTGGTGATTTGCTTGGTGTTCACCCTACTGCACTCAAGCCTTCTGGTGTCCGGAATGTTGGTACTTAGGTTTCTAGTGATTCCTCTTGGTTGGATGTTAATGCTCTACCTCGACCTTCTTTTGTTGGGAAGCGCAACTTTGTTCATGTGACCAGATCTGCTGCCCAGCTCTTCAAAGGGGTTCGTCCTCTTACCTCTGTCAAGTCCTCCCATGTGATGGTATGTGAACAGAATGTTTTGGACAACATTGAGTTTAACCAAAGTTGTGCCCCCAGTGGGCTTAGGCCATCTTTACTATATCTTCATTCTCGGGTAAGTCACTCATGGAACCTCTAGTTGCTCAGAATATTGAGCTCTTTTTCTGTGCTAAAGGTTTTTTTTGTTGCTTCTTTTATGTCTTTTGTTGATCGTGACTAAATTTTGGGCAAGATGTGGGCCAAGGGAGTTCACTCCCTCTTTGTTAAACCCTAGACTACCTCTTTCAATCTCTTTATTGAACCACTCAATGTGCATCTAGTTTGGGTCAGACTTCTCAATCTTCCTCTCCACTTTGGGGAACAATCTTGCTATGAGGCCATTGTCAACTCTATTGGCTATTTCTTGATGGTTGATGATGCCACAACTTCTATGGGTCACTCCACCTTTACTTGCATTTTGGTGGACATTGACATTTCCTCACCCCTCTTCGGGGATGTGGTCCTTATAGTTGGGGGCAAGCCTTGGACTCAACCATTGGATTTTGAAGGGCCCCTTTCGTTGGAGAAAATGTTTTGCCACAGGGCATTTGGTGTCGTACTGCTCCCTATCATGTCACAAGGGGTTGGCTACTTGGTAGAAGGATGCCACCTTGGATCACTTGACTATTTATGCTACTGACTCGGCTGATGAGCCGCCCTCCGCTGATGATATTGTTGTTGATGCTACTGATGCCCATGAGATTTCATATTATCGTGGCTCCTAATTTGGACTTAACTTCTGGTGCCTCTGACTTGCAAATCTGCTTTACACCTACTGCTTCAACTCCTAATAACACTCCTCTGCAGTAGCTTCTTGTTGTTTTGCAATAGCCCCCTATTGTTCTGCAGTTGCACTCTCTTGAATCTAATCATGGTACCCAAGGGGGGACCTCATAGCTTGACCACTCTTGACGGTCCCAATAACAGTATCGCCTGGACTGTTGTTTGTCGTAGGCAGAAGGGTAAATCTTCCCCGCCTCCCCAAACCCCTCGTTGTCAAAGCTCAAGTGTTCCTACCCCTCCTTGATTGGGTTTGGGTTGTTGATGGTTTGTAAGGTTTTTGTTGTTGTAAATGTGTTGTTAATAGTGTTTGACTATGTAAAAGGGTCGACACACTAGTTAACGTTGTTTTTAAATCAAAAACAAAAATTTATATTATTGAATTAATTTAATAAAACTTAATTAATTAATTACATTAAACCTATGATTATTTAAACTATTAACTTTATTTAATAAATTTAATTAATTAATTATGTTTGTAATTGTATTATTAATAAAGTTGCACATGTGTTTTTATATAAATAAATATTATTCATTTAATTTGTATAATACATTTAATTATAATTATTTGACATCCAATTTATCTATACACTATGTTTAATCCTTTTTATTTAATTACCAATTATGATCATAATTGTGTAGCATAACCATAACACAAAAGCCAAGGATCACACTCAACCGAATCGACTCACACTACACAACTAGTGACTTAACACCTAAACCAGATGCATGCAAAGGCTACAGGTGTTGTCCCCACTCCCACATCGGAGCAACAACGAGGTGGACACCTAGGACCTATGTGATATCTCCCACTACCACCTTCAAAAGTCAATAAGGCACTCTCAATCTTGAGATCAAGAGAAGTCGATGCCCGATACTTGCATGTTGCATCCATAAGAAAACTCTACAGAACATCATGCATGCATATATACGACAGTAACATATATCATCAACAAAATAAAGGTGATTGTGAACTCATATGCCTCTCAGAACGAGTGATATAAGGTTCCAATCGATTATGATATTCATATAACATTTATGTTATTACCCATAATCACTTCAATTTCTATTTCCAATAACATCAAATTCTAAGCATAATGCAAGTAAAGCATACATCATTACATATACTTGTTGGAATGCACTGATATTGGCAGTAAAGTGAGAGGGGGAGGGGGGAGAGGGGTGAATTAGTTTACTCACAAGTACAACAATTAATTCAATTACAAACCTTATATCGAAGCACAACATAATGAAAGATGTATCATGAAAGAACAACACACATAACACCAATATTTTGATGTGGAAAACCGGGAAAGGGAAAAATCACAGTGAGAAACCCTACCCACAATCAAATGAATACTCTGCAATAGTATTATGAATAATTACAATGGGGTGTGCACTTGCAGAAAGGCCAACAGCCTAGAGCGCATTGCTCATCACAAAGGGAAGTCTCACTGACTTACATAAACATCGGACTACAATCTGGAAAGAAATGAATTGTGAAAGTAGTATCTACAAATGCCTGATACAATTCTAGTTAAGCACTGATGTCTTCTCTCTGCTCTGCAATACAAAACCTTTCCAACCTTCACTGGATTGATATGACTCTATTCACACATAATCCTTTTTTTGATAATGCAGACATAACCACCCATAACCATCGATTCCCAAATTACATGAATAAGTCAGCTATAAATACAAATCATCAACTTTATTGACAAGGTCGGCCAAACCCTAAACCCATAAACCCATAATTACAAAAATTACATCACACAATACCACCGGACCAATATTATGATTTACATTGCATAGAATGGATCTAAATCTAATATCCAAACAATTTTATCCATCAGAAATTCCGCTAAGACCTAAATCCAATGCGCTTCACCAACCGGTAGAAACCCTTAGTGAAATAACAAGAAGTTTAACCGGATCCAAATTGAAATAGGACCATTATAATAACACGTCATCCAATGCAAAGTCACCAAATGCTTGGGACATGATCAAGAAACACCTTCAGCATAAAAGAAACCAATTCCATAAGTCGGACCCAAATTACCAAATCATCAACTAACAGAATATAGCAAGCATGTAACCCACTAGAGTAAGCATCCAAGACCGATTCCAGAGATCTAATCATGTTGGATTAGAATCACAGCCAAAGCCAAGAATATCACCAAGACTAATTGGGATAGATCCAACCGGGATCCAGTGTTGACATCAATGACAACACTTAACCAAATCTAGCATATTTCCAATAATCTCCCCCTTTGGCATTGATGGCAACACTGAATGTGAAAAACATCCAAGTGCCAAGGGACGTTAACAATCTCCAAAAGAGAAAAGACCGATCAAAAATAAACACCATCAAAAGATCTGACAGTTTTTCACATGAATACCTTCTCCCCCTTTGACATCAATGACACAGAACAGTTACTGAACCAAGAGTAATGAACTAAATAGTTGACTACTCCCCCTGAGTAGTAGCACCATCTTCATCAACCCGGATCATAAAAGTATGTCTGATAAGCTCACCGAATTGATGCATCTCTGCATCTCTAAGTTTCTTCCGGAGGGTTGGTAACCCCCAACTGATCTCTGAGATATTCAAAAGTGTCTTTAGGCAATGGTTTTGTTAAAATGTCTGCAATTTGTTCCTTAGTAGGCATATAAACCAATCTGACTTCCTTTGCTTCAACCTTTTCCTTCAAGAAATTATACCTTATAGAAATGTGTTTTGATTTGAAATGAAATACAGGATTCTTTGACATATCAATAGCAGTAGTATTATCATAGTGAATAACAATGGGCTCATCATAACTTACCCTTATATCATTTAACATGTATTTTATCCATAAAATATGAGTGCAGATGGTAGCAGCTGCAACATATTCTACTTCAGTAGTAGACAATGAAGTGCATGATTGCTTCTTACTAAGCTATGAAACCAACTTCTTACCAAGAAATAATGCATACCATGTCATAAACCCAAATACTGTGGTGCACGACACAAGGAAACCAAGGGCGCACACCATGCAACAATCCCCAATGATCTGATCTTCATAATGATTTAGTTTCACATACCTAGGAGTCTTTGAATTTTCTTGATTTGCTGACTCATTATGCTGTCCATCTATCATTGTTGAATTTTCTGATGCTACCAGTGTCACTAGTTCACTATTTTGAACTGATTCTTTCATTACCAGTTCAGGTCTAATAAATTCATCTTCTGGTCCAAATCAAATGATCTGATCTAATTATTGCCATGCTTGTCCACCTAGACATTTATACTTTCCATTATCCTATTCAATCTTTTGTTATAACATCCATATGCTTTGCTCTTAGTAGAATAACCCAAAAATATTCCTCCATCACTTCTAGGATTCAAACTCTCTTAATGCGTCATCTCTTCTAATGTAACATTTGCTTCCAAAAATTCTGAAATATCTAATAGTAGGAGTATGACCAAACCATAATTAATAAGGAGTCTTACCAATATCACCATTTATGTGTACTCTATTGAAAGTATTTATTTTTGTATTGATAGCTTCCCTCCAATAGATATGAGGTAATTTATCTTTTGTCATCATTGTCCTTGATGCATCCAAAAATTCTATGTTCTTTCTTTCCACTAATCCATTCTATTGTGGAGTCCTAGGTGCAGAAAGTTGTCTCCTAATACCATTCCTTTCACAAAAATGGTTGAACTCACCGGATGTAAACTCACCACCATGATCTGATCTTAAGAACTTTATTTTCAATCATGTCTCAGTCTCAACCATAGCTTTAAATATTTTGAATTTCTCAAAAGCGTTAGATATCTCTTTCAAAAATGCTACCCACATCATTCTAGAATAGTCATCAATAAGTAATATAAAATATCTATCACCTTAAAAGCTTATAGTCCTTGGCAGTCCACACAAATCAGTATGAATAAGATCAAGAATTTCATTAGATTTATCATGTATACTTCTGAAAGAAGTTCTAACTTGGTTACCCATTTGACATTCTCTACATACCAAATTATGAGGTTTAACAATCTTGGTCAAATCTTTGACAGTCGGTATTGAACTGCTTTATTATGCAATCAAAATTTACATGACACATCCTCTTATTCCATAACCAACATTTGTCTATCTAATAAATCAAGTGAGCCTTCTCACTGAAGTTCAAATCAAATATATTACCTTTGGTCTGAGTTCCTGGAAGCAATCTCCAATCCAGATTTATTGATGATCTTACATTTTCCATCCTTGAATTACAAATGAAATCCTCTATCCACCATCTAACCTACACTTAAATGATTATGCTTTAAGCCTTCAACATAATAAACATTATCAGTATTAGTATTACCATCCAATGATATTGTTCCTTTGCCTTTGATCCTACATGCCTTCTTGTCTCCAAATCTGCAATCCACCATCAAATTCTTGCAATGATAAGAACTTTCTTTTATCACCAGTCATGTGCAAGAAACCACTGTTTATAACCCATTCATCCTTCTCTTCAAATTTTACAGCTAAATCCTTTTCTTTAGTATCTGTTGTTTCAATGACAGATTCTGAAGAATCATCCTTAATAGCAATAAAGACCTAATCTTTGTCGAATGAGGCACAATTGTTGGATCCACTCACAGGTTCATCATCATCATAATCAGTAATACCAAAATCATCATCACCAGCATAATAACATGATTTATCCTTATTTCTTTTGAATCTAGGTCTTCTCTGATATTCAGGATTAGGCTTATAATTCCTCACAAATCTTTCATGAGTCCTAGCAGCTCTTTCAAGACATCTAGATGCAAAATGACCAATCTTATTGCATGAAAAATATTTAAAAGGGATTTTTCCTTCATACTTACTTCCAACTAATCCTTTAGGAATTCTTCTAACAATCAGGACTTCCAGCTCTTCAAGTTCTCTTTCTTGTTTCTCAATTTACTCCATATCCTTAATATACATCTCTTTCCAATCTATCTTCTGCTTACCGGAGGCAGATGCTTTAAATGCAGTCTCAGTTTTAGCAGCACTCTGATCTCCAAGTTCTTCAAGTTCAAAAGCAGTCAATTTCCCAAGTAATGTATCTCCGATCATAGGGGTACTTGACATTGTCTGGAGTTCATTGATAGCAATAACCTTCATCTCATAAGTCGGAGGTAGAACTCTAATAAATTTTGACACTATCTCATCCTAACTAACTAATCCGCCGCAGTATTTGATACCCATGACAATCTCATTAACTCTAACCATGAAAGAACTTATCTTCTCATCTTCTTCCATCTTTAAAGTTTCATATCTTACCCAAAAACCTTCAAGTTTAGCAATCTTTACAGACTGGTCACCTTCATAAAGAGTTTCAATCTTTATCCAGATCAGCTTAGCATTCTCCAACTTTGTAACATTCAATAGTTTTTCATCAAATAGGGCACTTAAAAATGCTTTTTTTTCTCTCACATCATTTTCAGCTCTCTTTTGTTCATCAGCACGTATCAGTGTTCCAGAATTAGGATCATGAGGTATATACCCTTTCTCCACTATCTCCGAAACTTCAGCTCCAAGACATCTGAGATGAATCTTCATTCACTCCTTCCATATTTTGTAATTTGTACCATCATATTTGGGACTCTCCTTCTGGTAAGGATTGAATGTAGAGCTTGATGCAGTTGCCATCGAATCTCCTCAAGCAGTTAAGTTTCCGCAAAGAGTTCCTTTCTCTTATACCAATTATTGGAATGCACTGATACCGGTAATAAACTGAGAGGGGGGGGATGAATCAGTTTTCTCACAAGTACAATAACTAATTCAATTATAAACCTTATACCAGAGCACAACACAATGAAAGATATATTATGAAAGCACAACACACATAACACCAATATTTTGACATGGAAAACCCAGAAAGGAAAAAACCACGATGGGAAACCCTACCCACAATCACATGAATACTCTGCAGTAGTATTATGAATAATCACAACGGGGTCTGCACTTGCAGAAAGGCCAACAGCCTAGAGTGCACTACTCATCACAAAGGGAAGTCTCATTGACTTACATAAACATTGGACTATAATCCAGAAAGAAATGAATTGTGAAAGTAGCATCTACTAATGTCTGTTATAATTCCGGTTAAGCACTAATGTCTGCTTTGCAATACAAAACCTTTCCAAACTTCACTTGAATGATATGACTCTATCTGCGCATAATCCTTTCTCTGATAATGTAGGCATAACCACCCATAACTATCAATTCCCAAATTACATGAATAAGTCACCTATAAATATAGATCATCAACCTTATTGACAAGGTCAGCTAAACCCTAAACCCATAAACCCATAATTACAAAAATTACATCACACGATACCACCGGACCAATATTATGATTTACATTACATAGCATGGACTGAAATCAAATAACCAAAAAATTATATCCACCAAAAACTTCGCTAAGAGCAAAATCCAACACACTTCACCAACTGGTAGAAACCCTTAGTGAAGTAATAGAAAGTTTAACCGGATTCAAATATGACCATCATAATAACACGCCATCCAATGCAAAGTCACCAAATGCTCAAGAAACGATCAAGAAACACCTTCAGCATGAAAGAAACTGATTCCATAAGCTGAGCCCAAAATCCAAAGTCACCAAAACAGCATACCGATAAAGCTAACCAGGATAGTAGAGGCAAGCTGGTAAAGGCGAATACCAAAAGCGATAACAGCCAAAGTACCAAATCATGAACCAACAGAATATACCAAGCATGTAACCCACCAGAACAAGCATCCAAGACCAATTCCAGGGATATGATCGATACCAGATCAGAATCACAGTCAAATCCAAGAATATCACCAAGACTAACCGGGTTAGATCCAACCGAGATACAATGTTGAAATCAATGACAACACTTAACTAAATCCAGCATATTGCCAACAATACTAAGTATCCATATAATCAGAAACATCACTATCATACGTCAAATCAAAACAGTAAATCTAACCATAAGTCCATCAATGAATCAAATATTTATGATCATGACAAAGTAGCCGAGGTAAATAACATGCCCATCATACACAGATAGCATGCTAGATGAGGGGCATCACACATTCAGTATGCTCAGATAAAAATGTTTTGGTTTTAGCTCTCTTTTTTTGCTCTTTCGTTCTCTATAAAGACTATAATTTTGTTCAAAGTATTTCATTTCATGTCCTAGATGGGTATTTTGGTCTACCCGAAAGTTCTGGTTAATCTTTAGTATTATGTATTTACTACTTTTATTTAATATAATCAGCATTTGACCCTAGTTGATCAAAAAAAAGTAGTAAATATGCTTGAAATTGATCTAAATAAATTATGTATCATTAACAACCTCCTTCAAGAGGTGTTCAAACAACCCAACCACTCTCCTTAACCTAGTGATAACAAAAATAATTACTCAAGAATTTTATTTTTTTTTAAATGACTTGAGTAGAACCTCCAAATAGTATTTAAAAATCATTGGAGACCTTTGAATGAGTGGCATTTATATGTGCAAAGTATTGTTCTAGTTGATTATCACTACTTCCAAGTGTATCATTATCCTAAAGAAGATGAATAATGATTTTATACTTGTATTATGAATTTTGAGAAATTCTTTCCAAGTTAATTATACTGCAGTGGAAAATCAATTACTGTAGTATTGAGTCAAGAGACCAATAACACGCTTTAGTGAGAAATTTAGTGATAATCTAGGCAAAATACTCTTTTTCTGACCAATAATTTTATGTGTTTATGCAATATCTATAAAAGTGAAGTCATCATTTTCTGTTCAAAACATTTATGTTGCACATTAACCACTAAGCATTAAATTTTATCAATACAAGTAATATTGAATTCTAGACACATGAGGCAAGTAAGTTGTCTACAAAATTATATTTTAATGGTCAAGGATAGTGTCCGTGAAATGAATAATAATACAAGCACCTTAATCATGAATTCAACATTAATATCCATTATGATATTGAACTAGTAACCATGGATAGAACTAAGGGTTTATATGTCAGATGCACCACACACACATATAACTAGGTACGCTACATGCAAAGACTCATATGAAGATTGTTTATGTAGGTACTTAATTTGTAGATGAAAATTGTGTAATTTTTTATAGTTTACAGTCACACCCATCTATTTATTAATTGTTTGGAATTCCAGCGAGTTAACATAATTCCAAGCTGATTAGTTTGAGCGCTTCTTACCTACACCTTTCATTTCTATAACGCTTCACTGCCAAAGCCTTTACAATATTTCCAGACGCTTCACCTCCCATTTCTCTCTACTATATATATATATGCACCATCGCAGGCAAAACCAAATAGTTCGCTTTTAGCAGCTTGTTTTGGTAGGTTAAATTGCAGTTTCTGTAAGTTATTTAATTTCCATTTTTAAGCTAGATTGTCAAGACTAGTTATGTTTTTTGGTATTTTTTATTTGCAGTGAGTGACAGGAGGAGATTGATAGTATTTCAATGGCACAGTCTAATTGTCAGGGAAGGAGAGGTGGTGTGGTGATGGATCCACTGGATCTCACATCCAATATGTGGGAACTATGTGCCAACACTGATTTGGCACACACCATTTATATTCCTGTGGATTGGCTTGAAACTGATCAAGCCCACATCTTCAAAGCTAACTTACCTGGTATTGTTAATGAAGTCATATGGGTTTTAAATAAGCTGTCATTATTTCAGAATGATGTATGAAAGATTTAATTAAGTAGTTTTTTTAATGTAATTTTGTGGGAAAAATTTATGTCAATGGATTTTAATGTTTCCATATTTTGTTTTGGAAGGTTTGAAAAAAGAAGATTTGAAAGTTCAAGTGGAAGACGATTTTGTTATGCACATAAGTGGAGAGTGTAAGAAGGATGAGGTGAACAACAATGATAAGTGGCATCATTTAGAGAGACCACATGGCCCTTTCTCTCGTCGCTTCCGCCTACTAGTGAATGCCATGTTGGATCAAGCGAAGGCCAACATGACAAATGGAGTGCTGACTGTGACAATTCCAAAGGCAGCTGAGAGTAAGCCTAAGGTCATGCCAATCAATATATCTGAAATTTAACTTCACTAGTATGTGAGGATTAGTATGTGACGATTTTGTGTGAAGAATAAAGCATAGAGAAAATATTCTCTGATGCAATTAAAGCAAAGTTTTGGCTATTTCAATATATGAATTAAAAACTACTTATTTTGAAAGAGGACTTTTTTTTTAAAAATTGAGTTTGGCATATCCACTTCTTCATTAAGATATATATTATTTATTTTTCCTATTTTCACCAATACATATGTACAAATCTTTCAAGAATAAAAAATATTCTCTTGCTAAGAAATATGTTTCAAACGGACATTTTTTCTTCCCTTCTAAGTTTGAAACCCACCTACCCTATATATTACCATTATTATTTTCCTTATTTTGTTACTTTCTAATATGCTTCATTCCCAATACCACATTTCCCAAATGTGCATAGTAATTATTATCTATATTATCTGTTACATCTAGTTCATTGCTTCTAGATATTTGACTAGATTTATCACCTAGCACAAAACTCAAATTTGAAAAACAAACCATTAAAATTAAAATTGTCACGATATTTTTTGATTTCTTAGACATTGCCCATAATTTTTTATTTCTCATTCAAGGGATTGGAATTGACATTTGAAAATTATATGTAATTTATGACAATGTCTTTGATTAAAGCGTTTGTCAAAAGTTGATTTTTCTTATGCTTCTTTGCAATAGTTCACAATTTCTATGCTTCCAATTTTCCTTATTTCATAAATACATATTTTACTTCAATTTGTTGTCTTCATATTTATTTTTTGTGCTCTTATAAATTGGATATTTTCACACAAATTTATTTTTTGGGGAAAACACTACAATTTGGTGCATCTAATTGAAATCAGTATGTCATTATATCACTGCAATGTTTAATCTCCTTCCTCACTATGTTATGTCATATATTGCTACATCATAATGCTTATGGTCTAGAGGGTTTGTCAAGAGTTTTCTTAATTACAAAGATAAAAAGCTCAAATCTACCTCTTCATTCAAGGTTACGAAGCTACTATGCATGCACATAATGCAATTGTAACATGTGAGTTGTGAGTAATGTTATGGAAAGAAATTGATTTTCCATTATTAGTGTTCAGTATCACCCATCTTTTTGTGGCTAACATAGAAAACTACCATGGTGCATATTAGTTGAATCATATAGTTATAATGGATAGTACTTCTACAAACTAAATAGAAAGTTAAGCATCTATGTTTCTTCTCTTAATAGTTTCCATTAGTTGTATTAGATGTTCCATTAAATTATATATTCTTTTATCATTTAATGTTCACTTGTGTCATTGAGACTCGTATATACTTGATTATTAATACAAGCAATTAGAAACCAAATAAACCCAACCGAGCACTAATCTGAGATCTAGTGACCAGTCTTGCAAATACTATTACTGTTTTCCGATACCAACAACAGTAGTTGTTACTTCTTTTTAATGCGATTCAGCTAACTTCTCAGATTTAAACGACGTTGCTTGTATAATCATTGTGTCATTGAAAATTTATGGTGCACACACCTCTGTACACAGAAAACACTGTAAGACAACCCCGATCAGTATGTCCGTTGAGTGGAGGATTTAACCTGTAGTCTTAGTCATTTCAAACAGTCATTGCACTAATGGCATTTTTTCCTTATGTTAGTAATAGGCTAATAGCAACTACATAAGGAGGCCCACTTAGGACTTACCCTCCTTAGGCATCTGTCAGTAGGATCAAAGGGAGCAGTAGCGAGGAACAATGGAAGAATTGCATGCTCTAAAAGCTTTAGCAAAGTGGAAAGAAGTTGATAACCAAAGTATTCCTCCATCCTTGTTTGCAATAAAATGTAATTCTCAAAGATATTCCCAATTTGAACTCAAATATACAGAGTGCAATGCCATGATAAGAAAAAAAACAAGAAATTGCACTTGATTTTGTCCCGAAACCAAGAATTAAATGTGTTCTCTACTAGTTGAAAATGTCATTCTGTCGTAGGCAGCACTAGAATTTACAAACTATTCCCCCAGTGAGTTCATTATACAAATTTTGAAACAATCAATTGGTATCAACTTAGACCTCAACGTTTAATGTAAGCCCTAGTCCCTCAGTTGGGCAATCTACAATAGTGAACTCAATAGTTGCTACAATAGTTGGTCTCCTATGAAAGGAAACCCAAGCCTAGCAGAGCACATTTAAATGATGGATGCCAAAAGGGATGTAAAACAGATATACCAGAAAACATCAAGTAAATAAGGAGATTACAGGAAGCTTTGTAAATGGCATGCAGAAGAAAACCCAAATAGGGAGATATCCTATAAGCTTTGAATTTCTTGACAAGAACAATGAGGTCAAAAGCATAATTTTCATCAATTACATGCGACACGAACAAATGTCAAACTTCTGCATACATCAAAGGAACTAGAAGTTTGCAGATTTGCCTTGGAAAAAATAATAAGCATAGATGGTAACATCGTAAGAAAACAAAAAAGTGCTATAAGGATAGATGGTAAAATCAGCAATGTCGATATAGTTCAAGACTTCAAGCATTTATTAGTTCCTGCTCCGCATGGAACTATTGTGGAGGGTTGGCATTATACAGTGATTAAGCATGTATTGAACAGCCAATAGCAGTCTGATTTTTCCTTTGTTATAGTTTAATTCTATGGTTGCTACATAAATGTGATCAGATTTTAATGGCTGCCTGCAAAATAGGAACGTTGGCAAGTTCTCCTTGGCCAATGCAGAGGCACCTCAAACCCAATGCAAGAGAACACACTTCTCTCAACGCACTGCTTAGAGCTCTGCAGGATTGCAGATATTTCAAGACCAAAATTATTTGCTCATTTTTGGGTTTGTGCAGGAACGCAGCGGTTCTTGCTTAAATTTTATTTGCTAAAATAATTTGTAAGAGTAAAAATGAAATAAATAATATGACCTTAATAGCAATGACTAGATGCCAGAATTTTTTAAGTAGATCCAATTTTAATGGTTAAAGATTATGTAAGATTAAAAAAAACAAATAATACAGTCACTATCAAAACAATTTTTACCCAAGATTCCATATCATCTTGCATGTCTAATAAAATAATTTGTAATTTCTACATTGTTCATCTGGAGAAGTAACATCTTGCCCTCTGATTTCCAACTATTTTCATGCAGATGGTGTAAGAAATTTATACAGAACAAAAATTGTTCTTCCAGTCCTAAGCAGGAACTTAGCTGCCCTGCAGCCCTTGTTTCTCAAGACTTGAGCATTAATTTTTTAGTAGACATCACAAGATTCAACAATATCAGGAGTACAAGTAAAATTTAGTGTCTTAGTTCTACCATGCTGCGAGCTCAAGTTGAGAATAGTGTGGAAGGAGATCACAATTCCTATAATGAAAATTCAAAATATTTCTGGTTAAGCTGCTCCCAGAATTGATATGGGAAAATGACACACACAAATCATAAATATGCAAGTTAAAAATATTTGCATAAATTACAAAATAAATTTATTGTACAAAGTTGAAAGCAATTTCTTCCTCTCAAAAAAGCTCTTCAAATGCCACAGCTGCCAAGCTGCTACTGATAAGCACACAAAGAAAGACATAATACTGAACCAAGCCATTCTTGAATTTGTTGATATATTTAGGTTCCGCATTTCTTCTTCTCTGTTAAGACACAGACAAAGAGTTAAAATAGTCAATCCAATGATATTGTCAAAGGAAGATTAACATTTTTTCAGATGCACATACCTTTGCCGCAAATACAACATTTCTTCATGTATAGAACTAACATGTTCTTCAAGCTTTCTCAACTCTAGCTCCATACCCTGCAATATTAGGAGCCAAAAAATATTCAGTGGTTCGATGTGTTCAAAGTTTCAAACTCAGGCAGATTATCCACCCATTAATTACAAACTAAAGTCCAACAAAACTTATGAAAGGGAACTTGCCAGACAGCCTGTTTATTTTCATAATTTTGGCGTTGACTTAAGCTAACAAACTAATCTTGCAAGAAACAAGTACCAAAAGGTGATGATAAAAGTAGGATCTTGATTTTTTTGGCTGACATTCTAAAATTAGAGCATGAATAGAACAGCATATAGTGTAGATTTAAAAAGAATATCCATATAGTAAGCAAACAAAAAGATTGTCAATGCATGCAGGACAGGTTTAAAAAGTTTAGGATCAATCATAAACACAGAATAAATGAGATGATATATACATTTGGATTCTTTAACTTGAAAAAACTAGGCTCGGTCCAAATATGGAAGAGTGTAATGAACAAGGTGTCAACCAAGTTCCAATGTTGCAAGGTCACTACGCTTCCACTCCAAAAAAAAATGCAGATTTGTTCAATAGTGATGGTAATGTGCCAGGTCACATTTATTTTTCAGCTTAATAAAATGCAATTCCAACCCCAACATAATAATCTGATTAATCTTGTCCAAGGGGTTGAGCTTAACTGGTTAAAACACTGGGTTCTCATGGTGGAGACCCAAGTTCAACTCCCAATAGGGACATCTAAAGAGGAATTCGAAGTTGTGATTCTTGGCCTTCCATAGGATGGGGAAGGTCTTGGGGTCAATCTAATCAAACACAATAATAATAATAATAATAATAATAATTCAAAGATATGTAATAGGGATGGGGCCCCCTACTGTGGCCCCACTGGTTCATAGCTCCCATCAAAAGCTATTCAGGCTTCAGCCAATTATCTATCAAAAAAACAAATCTGATTAATCCAAATGATTTGGTTTAGTTACAAGGTACTATTGCAAAGCCCTACTTGTCAAAACGATAGCTCAAGGTATGTCAGATATTTCATCCTCAAACTCTGGAATATTAAGAATGTCAGTAAACCCTAGATCTTCAATGTGTTGATATGTCAGTTTAATCTTTCCAGATTCTCCCGTTAGTTCATTCATATACATTCCCTTGATCTCTGAAGTTCCTAAGTCCTCTATATGACAGTGAATGTATGCCCTTACATCTTCTACATACACCACTCCCTTCGGAACACAAGAAAACACTCCAACCAAATCTTCCTTAGTAGCCACATGTGGATACCACTTAAAAATTGGCCTGGGGTGGTCCTTAACCTCCACAATAGTTGGGTTTGCGATAAAATAGGAACAGAAGATGATCCTACTTCCGTGATTCAAGAAAAATACCTTTAGATCGCTTCCGGTGAAAACCTCCAACAAGTTCTTCTAGACGCCAGTGAAGTCACTCAAGAAGAAATCTAAATGCCTCTGAATAGCCTCTGATCACACTTAGTCGCTCTGAATCACTCTGAAATCACTCTGAATGTAGGGTGACTACAAATGAAGTGTATTCGACCTTTTATCCATCAAGAAAAACCCTAATCTTTCATTGACATAAATGACTACTGGTGAAAGATACCGGATCTCGCTCTGAACATATCCATGCCAGATAATCATCTCCAATATCTAGAACATCTTCCAGTATCTCTTCCCGGATCATATGCATCATCTTCATGAATTTTGCCTACTCCTAAAGCATTTGCCTTATTTACCGCATGAGCTTACTGTCAGTGCAAGAGCAGCCTCTTCTGCCAGATAGGTAATCGAGGCATTCCCATCTGATGATTGCTCTTCAGTCTGCCTAACCCATCTCTGAGTGTGATCTTGTCAGATTTCACTAACCTTCTCTTTTCCTTTTTCATTTGATCCTCCATTACTAACCGGTGGATTTCTGCTTCTACAGAACTTAGCAATATGTCCAACTTCATTGCATGCATAACATGTAATATTGTTCTTTTGAATTGCTTTGCTAAAACCAGTTCTTGACTTGCACTGATTAGCCATATGTCCAAATTTTCCACAAGCATAGCATTTTACATTCATTCTACAATCTTCTATCTTATGTCCAATTTTATTGCATTTAGAACATTTTTCGGGAGCAGAATCAGGGTTCTAATTTGCTCTGTTTCTACATTGCCTAGCCATGTGACCAAATTTATTGCAAACAAAACATCCACCATTGATTTTATAAGAATTGAATTGTCTTATCGATGCCTTCTGGTTTCAATCATCATTAGCAGTACCCGAACTCTGTCCCTACTCAAATCCAAGTCCACTAGTATCTCCAATCTCCCTCTGTCTCTTCAATAACTCATTAAGTTGTGTTGAGTTGATCTTGAATTTTTCTTTGTACCACTTGTAGAAGTTAAATCTTCTCTTACTATTATCATTTGTCTCTCAAGCTCTTTCTTATTTCTCTAGGATTGTACCAAATCAGTTCTCAATATCTCATTTTCATGAATGAACCTACCACATTCGTCAAATTTGTTCTTCAGGGATACGGCAAGATTTTCTTCCTTTTTTCTTTCTATCCTCAATCTCCTTAGACATCCTCATAGTCATAGTTTGCATTTCATTATTCATAACCATATTCTCCTGACTCAACTTCTGACATTATTCCTTAAGTGCATTTTTCTCTTCATCATCCTGATTTTGCAAAAGTTCCTTCCTCCTAGCTTGAACAGATGATAGCCTCTCTTGTAGGACAAGAATGGATTCCATAACATCTTCCTACTAGATAATCCATGCCAGATAATCCTCTCCAATATCTGGAACATCTTCCAGTATCTCTTCTCGGGTCATATGCATCATCTTCATGAATTTTGCCTACTCCCAAAGCATCTGCATTAGTTAACGGATGAGCTTATTGTCGGTACAAGAGTAGCCTCTTCTGCCAGATAGGTAATCGGGGCATTCCCATCTGATGATTGCTCTTTAGTCTTCCTAACCCATCTCTGAGTGTGATCATGCCGGATTTCAATAACCTTTTCTTTCCCTTTTTCATTTGATCCTCCATTACTAACCAGTGGATTTTTGCTTCTACAGAACTTAGCAATATGTCCAACTTCATTGCATGCATAACATGTAATATTGTTCTTTTGAATTGCCTTGCTAAAACCAGTTCTTGACCTGCACTGATTAGCCATATGTCCAAATTTTCCACAAGCATAGCATTTTACATTCATTTTACAATCTTCTATCTTATGTCCAATTTTATTGCATTTAGAACATTTTTCGAGAGCAGAATCAGGGTTCTGATTTGCTCTGTTTCTAGATTGCCTAGCCATGTGACCAAATTTATTGCAAACAAAACATCCACCATTGATTTTATAAGAATTGAATTGTCTTATTGATGCCTTCTGGTTTCAATCATCATTAGCAGTACCCAAACTCTGTCCTTGCTCAAATCCAAGTCCACTGGTATCTCCAATCTCCCTCTGTCTCTTCAATAACTCATTAAGTTGTGTTGAGTTGATCTTGAATTTTTCTTTGTACCACTTGCAGAAGTTAAATCTTCTCTTACTATTATCATTTGTCTCTCAAGCTCTTTCTTATTGCTCTAGGATTGTACCAAATTAGTTCTCAATATCTCATTTTCATGAATGAACCTACCACATTCGTCAAATTTGTTCTTCAGGGATACGGCAAGATTTTCTTCCTTTTTTCTTTCTATCCTCAATCTCCTTAGACATCCTCATAGTCATAGTTTGCATTTCACTATTCATAACCATATTCTCCTGACTCAACTTCTGACATTATTCCTTAAGTGCATTTTTCTCTTCATCATCCTGATTTTGCAAAAGTTCCTTCCTCCTAGCTTGAACAGATGATAGCCTCTCTTGTAGGACAAGACTGGATTCCATAACATCTTCCTACTGGATAATCCATGCCAGATAATCCTCTCCAATATCTGGAACATCTTCCAGTATCTCTTCTCGAGTCATACGCATCATCTTCATGAATTTTTCCTACTCCTAAAGCATGTGCATTAGTTAACGGATGAGCTTATTGTCAGTACAAGAGAAGCCTCTTCTGCCAAATAGGTAATCGGGGCATTCCCATCTGATGATTTCTCTTCAGTCTTCCTAACCCATCTCTGAGTGTGATCATGCCGGATTTCACTAACCTTCTCTTTCCCTTTTTCATTTGATCCTCCATTACTAACCGGTGGATTTTTGCTTCTACAGAACTTAGCAATATGTCCAACTTCATTGCATGCATAACATGTAATATTGTTCTTTTGAATTGCCTTGCTAAAACCAGTTCTTGACCTGCACTGATTAGCCATATGTCCAAATTTTCCACAAGCATAGCATTTTACATTCATTTTGCAATCTTCTATCTTATGTCCAATTTTATTGCATTTAGAACATTTTTCGAGAGCAGAATCAGGGTTCTGATTTGCTCTGTTTCTACATTGCCTAGCCATGTGACCAAATTTATTGCAAACAAAACATCTACCATTGATTTTATAAGATTTGAATTGTCTTATTGATGCCTTCTGGTTTCGATCATCATTAGCAGTACCCGAACTCTGTCCCTACTCAAATCCAAGTCCACTGGAATCTCCAATCTCCCTCTGTCTCTTCAATAACTCATTAAGTTGTGCTGAGTTAATCTTGAATTTTTCTTTGTACCACTTGCAGAAGTTAAATCTTCTCTTACTATTATCATTTGTCTCTCAAGCTCTTTCTTATTGCTCTGGGATTGTACCAAATCAGTTCTCAATATCTCATTTTCTTGAACGAACCTACCACATTCATCAAATTTGTTCTTCAGGGATACGGCAAGATTTTATTCCTTTTTTCTTTCTATCCTCAATCTCCTTAGACATCCTCATAATCATAGTTTGCATTTCATTATTCATAACCATATTCTCCTGACTCAACTTCTGACATTATTCCTTAAGTGCATTTTTCTCTTCATCATCCTGATTTTGCAAAATTTCCTTCCTCCTAGCTTGAACAGATGATAGCCTCTCTTGTAGGACAAGAATGGATTCCTTAACATCTTCATGCCAGATAATCCATGCCGGATAATCCTCTCCAATATCTGGAACATCTTCCAGTATCTCTTCCCGGGTCATATGCATCATCTTCATGAATTTTTCCTACTCCTAAAGCATTTGCCTTAGTTACCACATGAGCTTACTCTCAGTGCAAGAGTAGCCTCTTCTGCCAGATAGGTAATCGGGGCATTCCCATCTGATGATTGCTCTTCAGTCTTCCTAACCCATCTCTGAGTGTGATCATGCCGGATTTCACTAACCTTCTCTTTCCCTTTTTCATTTGATCCTCCATTACTAACCGATGGATTTCTGCTTCTACAGAACTTAGCAATATGTCCAACTTCATTGCATGCATAACATGTAATATTGTTCTTTTGAATTGCATTGCTAAAACTAGTTCTTGACCTGCACTGATTAGCCATATGTCCAAATTTTCCACAAGCATAGCATTTTACATTCATTCTGCAATCTTCTATCTTATGTCCAATTTTATTGCATTTAGAACATTTTTCGGGAGCAGAATCAGGGTTTTGATTTGCTCTGTTTCTACATTGCCTAGCCATGTGACCAAATTTATTGCAAACAAAACATCTACCATTGATTTTATAAGATTTGAATTGTCTTATCAATGCCTTCTGGTTTCAATCATCATTAGCAGTACCCGAACTCTGTCCTTGCTCAAATCCAAGTCCACTAGAATCTCCAATCTCCCTCTGTCTCTTCAATAACTCATTAAGTTGTGTTGAGTTGATCTTGAATTTTTCTTTGTACCACTTGTAGAAGTTAAATCTTCTCTTACTATTATCATTTGTCTCTCAAGCTCTTTCTTATTGCTCTGGGATTGTACCAAATCAATTCTCAATATCTCATTTTCATGAACGAACCTACCACATTCGTCAAATTTGTTCTTCAAGGATACGGCAAGATTTTATTCCTTTTTTCTTTCTATCCTCAATCTCCTTAGACATCCTCATAGTCATAGTTTGCATTTCATTATTCATAACCATATTCTCCTGACTCAACTTCTAACATTATTCCTTAAGTGCATTTTTCTCTTCATCATCCTGATTTTGCAAAAGTTCCTTCCTCCTAGCTTGAACAGATGATAGCCTCTCTTGTAGGACAAGAATGGATTCCTTAACAGAATTCAACCCATCTTATAGCTTTAAGTTCTTCAATCTTTCAGCATCATGATCTTCAAGTGTCATCTCAAGCTGCTTCTCCAAAGCCATATTCAATGATTCTAGTTTCAAGATCTTCCTCAAGTTGTTAAACTTCCTCCGAGGCACAAGGCTCTGATACCAATTGTTGGAAATGAATAACACTGAGAGGGGGGGTGAATCAGTGTTATACCATAATAGTAAATTTTAGCCTTAACAAAACATTTATACACCAATCGATAATACTGGTATAAACAGAATTGAAAGAAGTAATGCAACCAATAAGCCAAACACATAAATGAAAATCATAACACACAAATTTATACATGGAAAACCTCAAAGAGGAAAAACCACAGTGGGATTTATGACCCACAATATCAATCCACTGACCATATGAAGAGATATTACAATATATGATGGACCTACACTTGTAGGAAGGCTTACAGCCTAGAGCACACTGCTCAATCACAATAGGAGCCTCACTAACTACATAAAATTCCATACAACAATCCAGAGAAGTGAGAACTACTAAGATAGCATCTTCCATGCTAGAACACAGTTCCGGTTTAAGCTCTGTTTGTTCCTGTTAAAACCCTAAACCCCTTTACCGAAATAACCCTTAAAATAAATTTATCACATACATAATCTCTCAGAATGATTTCGCATCATATTACATTTACATATCCATCCTAATTCATTCGCATATCCTTATTACAAAATGATCTATCAAACTGACCTATATACCCTAAACAACTTTTATGTCTTATGTCAGCTTACAAATATATATACAATATCATATTACATGTCGGTCAGATAACATAAATGTATAAGCATTAAAATAAATTGTCAATGTCGGATCCAAGATATGTCGACCTCCAATACCGATGACCTTTACTATACCATGTCGGCATGCATTTCTAGTGACCAAGGAAATTTTATATCCTATTGGTGTTGGTGCCGATGCTGATCTAGAGTTTGTGAAGTTCCTTCCGATATACCATATGAATTCGGAACCCAAAATCATGTTGCCATCAATGACAACATAGTGAAACCAACCAATAGAGTGTCAATTGCCAACAAATGGTACCATTCTGGTCCAGCCGACTTGTTTCCAAATTTCTAGGGATGCAAGATATCATGATTATAAAGTCAAATCAAACACAGTAGGTCAATCCAAGGTGTTTAGATATGTGAGAATATGCCTTGAATATAAGAATTGGGAGTTTATTAGGATTAATTAAAATAAAATAAAAAGGGGCATGCTTAGGGTTAAGGGCCCAATAAATAATAATATGTGAATTGATGAGAGAGGACTTAAGATTTAATTAAATTAATAGTTAAATTCTTAAAGGAGCCTTGAAAATGCAAAATGCAATGAGACACACTAAGGCAGGTGAGCCCTAAGCGTGGAATAGGACAACCCTAATTAAGGGTGTATAATTTATGACGCTACAAAACCAATAATAAAGCAAGAGAAATCATCATACACCTCGACAATAACATTAATTTTATCATATCTAGCTTCATGTAATTGTAAAGTATAAATATATTCTTTATTAATCACATTTATGATACACGTTGGATCAAAAAGCACCCCTCATGAGAGTTTGTCTTTGATCTTTGTAGTGATATACAATGGGCCATTAGGTGCAAAAATAGTATCATTAGGATCAAAACTAATGCATAGCTCTTTAGGATTTATAGGTTTATCCACAAGATTCACAATATTATTATTCCATACCAAGGTCATTGGGAGATAAGGCAAGAGACTCAGTCTCAAAAACATTAGTAGAGTGAGAAGGAAAAGGATTGGTGAAGATATGGATATTTTGATTAGGAGGATCTATGGACTTGTTTCCCTTATCATTCACACTAGCTATTGTATTGTTATCAATGCAGTCTTGAATCTTACTCCATAATATATTAAATTTCCCAATATCATGGCCAAGTTGATAGTGATATTGGAAAAAGTCTTTGGGATCATGTTAAGATGCCAAAGGTTAAGAAGTATTGATTAGCTTGATGGGAGGAAGTTTCAACACATTATCATTTATCAACCTTCACATTATACCATGTAAAGACTCAGAAAGATGAGTAAATTCTTTTCTAAAGAAATTTGGATAAAGGATCCACACTTGATATCATGGTTGCCACTTGAGTGTTGATGTTGTCATTTATCTTGATGTAACCTTTGTTTGGTTTAAACTTCATAAACAATTGTTGAGTACCCTCATTCTTATCAACCAAATCCATTGAAGGAGATGATTCAAATTGACTCACTTGAAGATGATAATTATGAAGCAAACCAAACAATTGTGTAAAGGAGGTAAACTTGGAAAATAGAAGTTTATCTCTAATGTCTTTTTGTAAATTAGCAATAAAAATTATTTGAACATCATAATCAGCCACTTGATAAGCGATTTGAGATTGCAAATGATTATATCTACCAATGAAATTAGACACTTTTTCTTTAAGTCCTTGCTTACAATGAATCAAATCAATCAAAGTAATTTAAGGACCAATATTATTTTGAAATTGTTGAATGAAATCAGTATCCAATTTTTAAAATGATGCAATATAATAAGGAGACAAAGAACAATACCATTGAAAAACTTCATCTCTAAAGGTTCAGGTAAATAATTTAGCCATAAGTCTTTGGTCATGAGAAAAATCACTACACAAAGTTTGAAATATCTTCACATGAGTCCAAGGGTCACCTTTTCCATTTTACAACATCAATTGAGGAACTTCCATATGTTTAAGGGAAACCAAATGAAAAATATCATCTGCTAATAAGCTCGCTACATAAAATGTGGGCACATTAAACTTGGATTGAGTAATGGAATTCAATTGTTGTTTTAGAGATGTAACAATTTGGGCTAGATTATTAATGGTTGTTTCGATGGATGGATTGAAATTGGACATGTTGAATTGTGGTGGAGGAGTAACATTGTTATATGTAGGTCAAGGTTGTGAATAAAGGGGTGGAACACTATGGTATGTTGGTATGGGAGATGATTGGGATACAAATGGAAGACTCATAGAAGGAGATATGTAAGAATATTGATTAACGGGATTGCCCCCATGACTAACATGTATAGGATTAAAATTTTGTGTTGAAGTAGTCATGACAGAATATGTAAATGTAGGCACACTAGGCAAGGATGTAGGCATAGGAATAGAATGACTAGCTTGACTAGTGGGTTGAGAGACTTAACCAAGGAATTTGGAATAAATTTTTATTGGCATGATATTAGTGTCAACAATATGAGCAAGATCGTACAACAAATCAGGAGCAATTTTATCACTTTGCACCATCCTCTTTATTTCGTCAATCAAAGGGATTGTCTCACTTTCCAAGTATAGTTCGCTCATCCATTGTTGAAAATTTACAAGTCCATTATCAATCTTCTCCAATTGGTCAATAGTAACTCTGGTTAGTGATTCATCCACATCATGAGAATTATGAGGAGAATGGGGATAAGTGATGTCATTAGATGGATTAGAGGAGACACCAACATTCTAATGGAATAAGTAATCCGATTGAGGTTTCATGGCCTTAGTGATTAAACTAAGAAGCCTTAATTATACAACTTCTTCTCACGGGAATATTGTATGTAGTACTAACGGTAACAATACTCATGCACAAAGAAGAGAAATTTTAATGCAAAAATTGAAAATTATGATTAAGCAATACAACGTTTTGCAACAATGATTGATTAATCAATTAATTGAGCAATTTGAATTGTGATTTTGAATAGAATAATGAATTTAGATCATAACATAACATGTCACAATAATCAGATCTGAAAATACTTTTGAAAAATTATGCAACACATAAGTTAATTCTAGAATAAAAAATTAGGGTTTTTGTGACTTTAACCTCTAAATCTATGAAATTCAATTGAAAGTAACAATTATGAGTGCAAATTTGAATTTTAAAATGCATAAAATATTAGATCTAAGATAATAAATTAGAATTAGGAATGGCAAATGTCAGGTTCATCAAAATGTAATGTAGTGAAAATTAAGAATTAGGGTTTAAGATAACTAGCCCAATTAACACCACGACATTAAAAGAGGGTTGAACTAAATAAATCTAGGCTCAATTTTTATGGGAAAGAGACTAAGATTCTGATTGGATTCAACTAGTTGATTATGATTTAGCCTCTTTCTTAAGAGGAATTGGATTGATTGTAAAATTAGGGCAAAACAATGAATTATTGAAGCAATATGACATGAGTAGTACAAGCTACAGATATCCCATTGAGCCACAAACTTGGATCTGGGCAAAATTAGATGTGTTGAACCTATTCCCAGAAGTTTGGTCTGATTTTTTAAGACCAGATAGCACAAATCCTCCCTAGTCCTCTGAATTTTTCTCATTGAAAGCTAACTTGTTCGTCATTGTTGACTCTACCAGATTTCCCGAGTACATCTTTGCACCTATTTCCTGAACACAGAAGGAAAGGGGAATATTTTGGGAATAGGGTTTTTCCTTAGGTCAAACCCTGGTTTTGAATTAACCATGAAATTGAATTGACAAATGTAATGAAAAACTAAAATGAAGTTCTTTCCTTTTTATGGAAAGATTGAATTAGAAATGTAATGTTTAAAACTGCAATGTTTACCTTAATGAAGTTTTGTTTGTCTTCACACAAAGTGATTAAGGTTTCCTGTAGGATGTCTTCATAAAACATTGATCATGAATGTCATCTTTAATTATTTAACTTGACTTCACTTCTACTCCAATTCTTGATGAATGATTGATTGCTTGCTCACTTCAATTTGCTAGAGTGTAGGTCTTGATTTCAATTTGTTAGGTTTTAAATGAGAGGGGTAGACCTCCTTTTATACCTAACCATCAAAATCAAATTGAATTTATGCAATAGGTTGACACAGGATCCAAATTCCCAATCATTCATGATGAACGTTAGGGGGTGCAATTTAGGGACCAATTAAGAGGCCTAGGGTGTGGTATGCCCTAGTCCTAGAATTCAAGATTCCAAAAATGGTGAAATTGGTGAAATTGGGAAATTGATGAGGACAAAATGTATTTTAGTGTAGTGAAAGTTATACTCACGAGAATGCCAAAATAAGGCCTAGGTGAGGACAAAATTGTACTTGAGTATAATTTAGGATGCCAGTCAAATATTCCAAATGGATTCCTAAATAACCATATAAGAATAGAATCATCAACACCGCTTGGAGAAACAAAATGAACACACTACTGCATAAAGGGTGTAAACTTCTAAGATGATTCAACATCCTCTCAAACTGAAATGTAGTTGGAATAAACTTGAATTGATGAGGATATTGACACATGGCACTTGAAAATGGAAGACAAAGAATTGGAAAGAGCCAATGGAAATTGAAACGTAAATCAACTCATTTAGCTTCATTTACTCATTGCTAGGTACCCATGATCAGTTAATCTGACAAGGCCTTGTCCAAGATAATTGAAATGTGGTATGACATAGCACTTATCTTTTTGTTATTCACTTTACCCTATAGTGTTTGTTGACAAAATTAAACAATATGAAAAGGAACTTAAAGATGAACATTAGTAAGAATGCACAATTAGAAACACTCATTTTCAACATAGCTCAATAGAATTTGTGACCTTTAGTTCTAGCAAGGTGCTATATTCTATAGAGTGTGATCCTAATTGTATTCTTTATTCACTCTAATTGTATGTAGTGTAGAAAAAATAAATTGATTTAGGATAGATGTTCAGTATGCTCTTAACTAGCATGAATAATGTTTAGAGCATTAATATATTTTATCCCATACTCAAGAGAGTAAAGCCTGTCTAATTGAACATCTATTTTTTCCACAACTCTCTCTCTTCATCACTACCAGATACACTAATAGCCTGTGGCAACATCTATATGATATATCTTTTTCCACTCCTCTTGTTCTTTCAATTCTCCATTGTCATCTTCAGAATCACTAATATCAATAGAAAATCTTGTCTCAAGAGTAGGCTATGGAGATGCATACCTTATTGGGGTTACCCTCTCTACTCCTATAAGTTGGATAGCTTGTTCCCTTGGTGCATCAATAGGTGACCTAAATACATGAGATAGTACATTTGTTATAAGCTCGTATTCATGCTAGAACATAATTTATAGTCTATTAATCTCATCATCCTCTTGGCCTATAGAGGCTCCTTTGTAAGAAGAGTTTCTTCTCATTTTCCACCTTTTAGCTACCATAATCTTGTCAAATATTGCAGCCCTTCTTTCTCTATGATTCTCATTGTCAATGTTCCTAATTAAATGATCTTGTAAATCAAATTTGTGAAAATATAATTCCAAACCTTGACCAATCCTAAGCTTACTAATAACATGCCCAAGATCAATTCCTCTTCTTGGCTTATTCACTAGCAATCTGTAATATTTGATCCTCTCTTCCAAGAGAGAATACCCTTCAAAGGTTCTAACCCCAAAATCACAAAATTGTAATGTGGCAGGTAAAAATGATTGTTAACCATGACCCTTAAGGTGTATGTGGTTGGACTCTGCCATATGTCTTACTATTTCCAAGTATGCAAGCCTGTCTAGTACTATTTTTGGTAACAATTTTAGAACTCCTTCAAAACCATAAACCCTAATCATGGTTCAGTAGTCAAATGCATAAAATTCACCCCAATTATGATCAATTGAAACTTTGTTCTCATGGACCTGAGGCCTCAAAATTTTCATAATAGTGGTGGACAATCTATAGTCACAAGAGTGGCCAAATTCCATGTAAAGTTGCTTGACAAAAAGCTCCTCAAAGAATAGAAAATGAGCTCGATCACATCTAAAATCCCACATGGTTGTCCACATTGGAATGGCATACAAATTATCATCCTCATCATATGGATTCAAAACAAAAGATTATTTCCATAGGTTATTCTCCCATCCTTTATACAATATCAAATACATGAGTAATGAGTAATGTATAAAACCTATTATCTTATCATCTCCTTTTATAGAGGTCAAACCTTTATTTATCTCATCAACCGAGAATTAATCATAATCAAATGATTGTGCATCATGACTTTTAATGTTAGCAATTAAAACCATAAGAATAGTTGACATATTGGTAGAGGTATTTGTGCCCAATGCCTGACACAATGAGTAGTAATTCATCTCAAAAAAATCCTTGAACAACTTCACATTGAAAGGAGGGGTGTCAGCTTCATAAAACAATTGTCACTTTCCATCTAGTTTTGGCCTATGATGAGGAAACCATTTTCTTTTTTAGTCACTCTCCAATCTTTGCCACTCTTTCTTTATGGTATCTAAATCAAGCTTTAAGTCAACACTTGTATCTAAAGCAAAGGGTTGACAAATATAGTCCATATCAATCATTTGGAAATCCTCACAAATTGCATTGCAAATGGTCTCCTTTTTGGCATATAATTTTTAGCCAAGAAGCTCATCAATTCAACATTTTCAAACACAATAGGGAGAACCCAGTCCCTAAGTTAAGTCTCGAGGGATTAAAAATTGGTCTATGTTTGAAAATTCTATTATAGTGGTATTCAAAATAGTTGTATCAGCGGTCTGGGGTCCAAGCATCTCCAAGGCCCTTCTAAATATCTTCAATCTTTCTAAGCTTGGATTATGAACTTGTGCTTGTCTTGGTCATGATCTTGAACTAGCCAATTGTTCGATTAGGTCTTAGTTGGCTTCCCTCTCTTTCTATTACCTCTAAGGTTTAGGTTGAGATGTGCTCACATTTTACTAGGGTTTCAACAGACTTTACAAAATACAATTGATTGCATATAATACAAGAGAATTATAATTCCTCTTCTCAAACCCCACTTTCTGCAAACTTATGACAGCTAAGGTTTCAAATTTTCACTCAAACCCTTGAGCAAACCCTTATAACACCAAAAAAAAATTTAAGAGACACAACTAAACTGAGAGAGAGAGAGAGAGAGAGAGAGAGAGAACAAGCTCAGAGTGACTCACTGCTTTTATGGATTGACAAAAGGCTTTAAATTCTCTAAGAATTCACTTTACAACACATAGAACACCTTCTACCACTCCATTGCTTTCATTCGAGGCTCAACTGAATTCTCGATTGCTCTATTACTCAATCTAGCTTGAAAATTTCACTTAAATCGGCTATATGCATGCATAAATGCATGAGCATACAAAATTCATTACTGCCAATGGAATTGTTGTCAAGTTTAAATCTCCATCATGGATCAAGGATAATCAATGGCCATCAGCCAGGTTTGAATCTTCTCAATGATATGGACTCATGTACAAATAGTTAATTGAGTTGTTGGGGCTCAAGAGGCATTCCAACAATGGACAGGGCTCAACAACTTCCAATTCATCATCCACATAAGGGACCACACAAGTGCCAAAATAACCTTTGGCCATATCAACTTGTTGGATCATTGGAGCTTGAAAATAGCTCCAATGATAATGCTATCTCCACTAAGGGTGGGGCCCACTGACACAAAATTACAACAAAGACAATTGAAATGGGGTCACAAATATTGTTAATACTTAGCTTGTTGGATTGTTGGAGCTAGAAATAGCTCCAAGGATTGTATTAGCTTCAACGATGATTGAGCCTACCAATCGTCAAAGTCACTCACCTTAGGTCGTTAGTTCGTTAGGACACAAAAGAGAACCCAATGAGGCAAGAAGTTCCAACAAGCTATTTAGGACTTAGGCCCCAAAAAGTTATATATACCCCAATGAATTTCAAATGGTGAACTAAAACAAAATCATGACACAAAATTATAAAAAATTTGGCAATCCCAACAAAATGTTTGACAAATGTAGTATTTTTTTATATAATAAAACTTTATGCATTTTTAAAGGATGGTTTTCATTATAGCACAATTTTAAGACAAAATGTTGAGTCTAGGGGAATTGATCCTTTTTAAGGAGATTAATATAAATCATAAATAAAATAGCTATTAGATTAAAAATGGAATTAAGAACAATAACAATGTGAACATTACAAAGTTATTAAAATAATGTCTAAGTTGGAAAAACCTTTCAAAATATATATAACACTAAAGATAGGTCAATAATGTATTTCCCCAACAATTAAGTAGTAAATATGCTTAAAATTGATATAAAAAATTTATGTATCATTAACAACCTCCTTCAAGAGACTTTCAAGCAACCCAACCACTTTCCTTAACCTAGTGATAACAAAAATAATTACTCAATAATTCATTTTTTTGTTTAAATTGACTTGGGTAAGATCTTCATTTAGTATTTAAAAATCATTGGAGACCTCTGAATGAGTGAGATTTATATGTGCAAAGCATCATTTTAGTTGATGGGCACTACTTCCAAGTGTATCATTATCTTTAAGAAGGTGAATATTGATTTTATGCTTGTATTATGATTTTTTAGAAATTATTTCCAAGTTAATTACAATGTAGTGGAAAAGTAATTAGTGTAGTATTGAGTCAAGAGACCAATAACACACTTTAGTGAGAAATTTAGTGATAATCCACACAAAATTACAAGTTATTTTGAATTCTAGACACGTGACGTAAGTAAGCTATCTACAAAATTTATATTTTTATGGTCGTAGTGTCTGTGAAATGAATAATAATGCAAGAAACTTGATAATAAAATCAACATTATTATCTATTATGATAGTTTAACTAGTTTATGTAGGTACTTGACTTGTAGATGGAAATTGTGTGATTTCTTAAATTCAATAAGAAAGAATCTCATTCGGGATATATATAGTTACACAGACAATTTCGACACAAATATGATATAAACCTCATGAAATAAAGGTATTATAGCGTGAAGTTTCACTCAGATGTATACTTCTGATTATTACATCATTTTAATTAGAAAAATTTATGGCATATAATATGAGATGGTATAAATCACTGATCTGAATTATTTTGTCAATTCAGAGGACCATACAATTTTTTGGCAAACTCTATGAAAGAGAGTTGTATGCCCTTGAATCTATCCAATTTGGGCAAACTCTATGAAAGAGAGTTGTACGCCAAACTCTATGAAAGAGAGTTGTATGCCCTTGAATCTATCCAATTTGGGCAAACTCTGTGAAAGAGAGTTGTACGCCTGGAATCCATCCAATTTGAGCAAACTCTGTGAAAGAGAGTTGTATGCCCTTGAATCTATCCAATTTGGGCAAACTCTGTGAAAGAGAGTTGTATGCCTGGAATCCATCCAATTTGGGCAAACTCTATGAAAGAGAATTGTATGAAGGAGATGTATGCCTATGGACTTCATGAGAGTTGATACAAATTGGCTAACTCGACAGATGAGATGCATGTCATAGCTTTGCAAACTCGTCCTAAGAGTTGTATGCCTATAACTCTGTAACTCTGTAACTCTCCAACTCTCTGCAATTGGATTTGAATTGGGCTTATTTATAACCTTTCAAAGAAGCTGAACAGCCACTACATTTATTTTCTCATCAGAAATCGAAAAGATAATCCAATATTAAAAGGTTATTACATTTATATGAAGACAAAAATTAATTAAAGATTAAAATATTTAATACTGACTTATTTCTGATACAAATATCAATACCAGCGTTGATGAATGTGTGAAATACCAGTCCCTGAGTTTACAGTCATACCCATCTATTTCTCAATTATATTCCCCACTCATCCTTGTTAAAGGTAACGTATCATTCTTTGGAATTCCAGCGAGTTAGCTTGAGCGATTCTTACCTACACCTGTCATTTCTATAACGCTTCACTGCCAAAGCCTTTACAATATTTCCAGACGATTCACCTCCCATTTCTCTCTACTATATATACACCATCTCATGCAAAACCAAATAGTTCGCTTTTAGCAGCTTGTTTTGGTAGGTTAAATATCACTTTCTGTAAGTTGTTTAATTTCCATTTTTATGGCAAGATTGTTAAAACTGGTTATGTTTTTGGGTATTTTTTATTTGCAGTAAGTGAGAGGAGGAGGTTGATAGTATTTCTATGGCACAATCTAATTGTCAGGGCAGGAGAGGTGGGGTGTTGATGGATCCACTCGATCTCACATCCAATATGTGGGACCTATGTGCCAACACTGATTTGGCACATTCCATTTATATTCCTGTGGATTGGCTTGAAACTGATCAAGCCCACATCTTCAAAGCTAACTTACCTGGTATTGTTAATGAAGTCATGTGGGTTTAAATAAGCTGTCATTATTTCAGAATGATGTATGAAAGATTTAATTATGTAGTTTCTTTAAAGTAATTGTCAATGGATTTTAATGTTTCTATATTTTGTTTTGGAAGGTTTGAAAAAAGAGGATGTGAAAGTTCAAGTGGAAGATGAATGTGTTATGCACATAAGTGGAGAGTGTAAGAAGGATGAGGTGAACAACAATGACAAGGGGCATCGTTTGGAGAGACCACATGGCCCTTTCTCTCATCGCTTCCGCCTGCCAGGGAATGCCATGTTGGATCAGGTGAAGGCCAACATGATAAATGGAGTGCTGACTGTGACAATTCCAAAGGTAGCTGAGAGTAAGCCTAAGGTCACGCCAATCAATATATCTGAAAATTAACTTCACTAGTATGTAACGATTTTGTGTGAGAAATAAAGCATAGAGAAAATATTCTCTGATGTAATTAAAGCAAAGTTTTGGCTATTTCAATATATGAATTAAAAGCTACTTCTTCATAAAGATACATATTATTTAAGTTTATGATTATGTTAGAATATAATATCTGAAAATAACAATGTTTGTCAAAATATTTTTTAGATAAAAATGAATTATTTTGATTTATATTTTTTAAAAAATTATAATAATAAATTAATTAACAAAAAGTGGAACATTTATTTATGTGGGATTATATTTGATATTTTTTACTCAAACAATTTTTTTTAAAAATATTCTTATATTTTGACAGTGAATTAAATTATTTGTAATATCAAATGATAAAGTGGAAGAATTTTATTTTTTCTTATCCTTCTTTGTAATAGTTCACAATTTCTATGCTTCCAATTTTCCTTATTTCATAATTACATATTTTACTTCAATTTGTTGTCTTCATATTTATTTTTTGTGCTCTTATAAATTGAATATTTTCATACAATTTCTTTTTCTGGGCAAACACTACAATTTGGTGCATCTAATTGAAATCGGTATGTCATTATATCACTGCAATGTTTAATCTCCTTCCTCACTATGTTATGTCATATATTGCTGCATCATAATGATTATGAACTAGAGGGTTTGTCAAGAGTTTTCTTAATTACAAAGATAAAAAGCCCAAATCTACCTCTTCATTCAAAGCTATGAATCTATTATGTATGCACATAATGCAATTGTAACATGTGAGTTGTGTGTAATGTTATGGAAAGAGATTGATTTTCCATTATTAGTTTCTCAGTATCACCCACCTTTTTGTGGCAACATAGAAAACTACCATAGTGCATATTAGTTGAATCATGTAGTTATAATGGATAGTACTATTGAATGAGTTGTATTAGATGTTCCATTAAATTATATATTATTTTATCATTTAATTTTCACTTATGACATTGAGACTCATATATTCTTGATTATTAATACAAGCAATTAGAAACCAAATAAACCCAACCGAGCACTAATCTGAGATCTAGTGACCAGGCTTGCAATTGCTATTACTATTTTCCGATACCAACAATAGTAGTTGTCAGTTCTTTTTAATGCGATTCAGCTAACTTCTCAGATTTAAATGATGTTGCTTGTATAATCCTTGTGTCATTGAAAATTTATGGTGCACACACCTCTGTACACAGAAAACACTGTAAGACAACCCCTATCAATATGTCCATTGAGTGGAGGAATTTAACCTGTAGTTTTAGTCATTTCAAACAGTCATTGCACTAATGGCATTTTTTCCTTATGTTAGTAATAGGCTAATAGCAACTACATAAGGAGGCCCACTTAGGACTTACCCTCCTTAGGCATCTGTCAGTAGGATCAAAGGGAGCAGTAGCGAGGAACAATGGAAACATTGCATGCTCGAAAAGCTTTGGCAAAGTGGAAAGAAGTTAATAACCAAAGTATTCCTCCATCCTTGCTTGCAATAAAATGTAATTCTCAAAGATATTCCCAATTTGAACTCAAATATACAGAGTGCAATGCCATGATAAGAAAAAAAACAAGAAATTGCACTTGATTTGTCCTGAAGCCAAGAATTAAATGTGCTCTCTACTAGTTGAAAATGTCATTCTGCCTAACAGGAAATCATCTTCTGCAGTTCACATGTTTTACCCATTTTAAATAATTAAATAACATTTTATATGGCATGGACAGTAAAAGGTTAACAGAGTCATGTCAATAGATATTAGAAACAAATGTGACCAATATGCAAGGAAAACAAATGCTAACAAAAGAATCTTTCAGACAGAAGAAGGGTGGGATGCCATACATTCAAATCCAATTCTAGCACTAACGGACAGATAAACAAATCCTAGTCATGTGACAGGCTATCCAGAATAACAAAACAACTCAGGGTAATTATTAATAATTGAGAATGCTTATTACAAATGCATCTCTTTTCGCTGATGCAACATGGTAGGCAGCACTAGAATTTACAAACTATTCCCCCAGTCCACCAGTGAGTTCATTATACAAATTTTGAAACAATCAACTGGTATCAACCTAGACCTCAACGTTCAATGTAAACCCTAGTTCCTCAGTTGGGCAATCTACAATAGTGAACTCAATAGTTCCTACATTAATAGTTGGTCTCCTATGAAAGGAAGCCCAAGCCTAGCACAGCACATTTAAATGATGGATGCCAAAAGCGATGTAAAACAGATATACCAGAAAACATCAAGTACATAAGGAGATTACAGGAAGCTTTGTAAATGACATGCAGAAGAAAACCCAAACAGGGAGACAGCTATATCCCAATGAGATCAAAAGAAGAACCAATAGTCATGATTACCCCTTAATGCCACATAATTTTCGTCAGTTACATGTGACACGAACAAATGTCAAACTTCTGCATACATCAAAGGAACTAGAAGTTTGCCTTAGAAAAAATAATAAGCTTACAAACCTTTATGAGGGAATGTAACATCGTAAAAAAACAAAAAAGTTCTCTAAGGATAGATGGTAAAATCAGCAAAGTCGATACAGTTCAAGACTTCAAGCATTTATTTTTCAAGACTTAAGCTTTAATTTTTTAGTAGACATCACAAGATTCAGCAATAACAGGAGTACAAGTAAAATTTAGTGTCTTAGTTCTACCATGCTGCGAGCTCGAGTTGAGAATAGTGTGGAAGGAGATCACAATTCCTATAATGAAAATTCAAAATATTTCTGGATAAGCTTCTCCCAGAATTGGTATGGTAAAATGGCACACACAAATCATAAATATGCAAGTTAAAAATATTTGCATAAATTACAAAATAAATTTATTGTACTTACAGAAAAAAGGGTCCAAACATTTTAAAAAGAGACCCCTTATGACTCCTATTTCTGAATCTATGAATAGAAGTGAAAAAGAATCTCAATTATGTCATCATTGAATCTATGAATAGAAGTGAAAAAGAATCTCAATTATGTCATCATTGATGTTTTCTGATGTAGAAAATTGGCTGGCACAAAAGATGTACAATAATTAGCTCCCATTTCAAAAACATAGATATCAAGAGAGAATGGTCCAGATTACACTCAAAACTGCCTAGAGATTTAAAGCAATTTCTTCCTCTCAAAAAAGCTCTTCAAATGCCACAGCTGCCAAGCTGCTACTGATAAGCACACAAAGAAAGACCTAATACTGAACCAAGCCATTCTTGAATTTGTTGATATATTTAGGTTCCGCATTTCTTCTTCTCTGTTAAGACACAGACAAAGAGTTAAAATAGTCAATCCAACAAAATTGTCAAAGGAAGATTAACATTTTTTCAGATGCACATACCTCTGCCGCAAATACAACATTTCTTCATGTATAGAACTAACATGTTCTTCAAGCTTTCTCAACTCTAGCTCCATACCCTGCAATATTAGGAGCCAAAAAATATTCAGTGGTTCGATGTGTTCAAAGTTTCAAACTCAGGCAGATTATCCGCCCATGAATTACAAACTAAAGTCCAATAAAACTTATGAAAGGGAACTTGCCAGACAGCCTGTTTATTTTCCTAATTTTGGCGTTGACTTAAGCTAACAAACTAATCTTGCAAGAAACAAGTACCAAAAGGTGATGATAAAAGTAGGATCTTGATTTTTCTTGGCTGACATTCTAAAATAAGAGCACGAATAGAACAGCATATAGTGTAGATTTAAAAACAATATCCATATAGTAAGCAAACAAAAAGATTGTCAATGCATGCAGGACAGGTTTAAAAAGTTTAGGATCAATCATAAACACAGAATAAATGAGATGATATATACATTTGGATTCTTCAACTTGAAAAAACTAGGCTCGGTCCAAATATGGAAGAGTGTAATGAACAAGGTGTCAACCAAGTTCCAATGTTGCAAGGTCACTAAGCTTCCACTCCAAAAAAAAAAAATTCAGATTTGTTCAATAGTGATGGTAATGTGCCAGTTCACATTTACTTTTCAGCTTAATAAAATGCAATTCCAACCCCAACATAATAATCTTATTAATCCAAATGATTTGGTTCAGTTACAATGTATGTCAGATATCAGTGACTATTGCAAAGCCCTACCTGTCAAATAGATAGCTCAAGGAGTTCAAGAACAAGAATATGAAAGCTCCTACTAGGATTTTAACTCTCCCAAACCAGAAATCTAGTCTGGAAATGTGGCAGCCTCCCTTTTGGAAGTCATTATAATTAAAATTCTCATCAAAATCAAAGGTTCCACACCAAAAAGTTAGGGGAGAAGCCAGGCATTATTTACAATGGCAGACCTATAAAATTACCCATTTCTTGTCTGTCAGTAAACTGACAAGTACAAGACCTCCCTTAGAAGATTTAATTAGAGCTCTACGATTCTTAGCAATGGAGAATCAAATCCTTAATGATATCTAGGGCAATCCCAATTGAAAACCTCAGAAAGTCATCTGGGGCGACCCATGTGAGATTTAAATTAAAATATAACATATTCAACCAGTATAGGAAAGAACACCAATAAGTTGTGGTATAAGAGACAGCAAAAAGAATCTCACTGCATAAATAATAAAATGGATCCAAAATGCTATTAACATAAGGTAATTTAAAAAGGTCGACCAAGCTACACATAATTAATGGTATACCACCATTGCTAATTCAAAGGAACCTGATAGGATAGATTTTCCTCTCACTAATAACATCCCCCTTAAAAAACAACTTGGATGGATAAAAGATGGCATTAACACACCAAACCTCTTAAGAGACGAAAAGGCCTTAACATTACCCCTAATGACAGTTTCTAACAGTCCAATCGGCACCCACAATCTTATTAGCCGGTCATATCTCCTCACAAATCTGAACTTCCGATCTTCTAGGTCCTCTCCCACTCGTCTTAGTCACGAGAGCATAGATAGCTCATTGTTTTCCACTCCAGATATATGATGCTGTATGCATGTCCCCCTATTTTCCTTATCTTCTTCAAGGGTAACAGCAGCCCACCCAAGAAGCCTAATACAACACCTAGAAGCAGGAACCTCAAGCATAGGATTTCTTTCCAATGTGGAGCTATTCCCATCCTGCCTGATGGGGTCAACACCCAAATATCTCCTCTCTAAAGCCTACAATGATGCAACACCATCGTTAACATTCTCATCAACTCTTGAAAGATCCTCAAAATACACCACTAAGGAGCCCTCAGTCATACTTTCAACCACTATTTGGTATCAAGCATTTGACCACATGCCTAAATTGTTTGTCAACCATGGCTCTTCACTAAATAAATACAGCACAAATCGAGGCCATACATGGCATGCACCCTTAGAAGGAGGGTAAGGGATGTGTGTAGCATATTAAAGAGTAGCAAGTACGCCTAGAAAAATCATCAATAAAGATCAATATACCTCATTAGAATCATGCACAAATCAAAATGAGCAATTTTAAAATGTTCCCGACCACACCATGCCTTCCACTTCTTAAAAATATTCTAGCAATGCTTAGCAATAACAAATCCTTTGAACTTGTCCACTACATAGTCAAATAGATGGTAACTCACAAAACATTTCCATTCTACCTATCTACTACATGGTTCTGAAGTTTAGGTTCTCAAACTCTCATGCTACAATCAACTTGCATCGTCAACCTTTGCCACCAATGCATTTAGACCTTGATTCTTTGGGACATCATTGAAATTTTTTAACTTGCAAGCTTTTGGAAGCTTATAAGGCTTATACCATTACTGGTCACCTGAAAATTATTGCTTATACTCTTTGCGATAAATGTATTTGGACAAAATTCAAACAAATTTTCTTGTTAAGTTATTTGATAAACAACTAGCGAATTCATGCTAAAACTAGTAATATGGCAAACATCCTTAATTATGCCACCCAACACAATATCACCACTACCAATTATTTGAAAAATGAATGATCTATTATAAAGAAACCTCATTATCAATTCTGCTAAAATTTTTTGAACAAACTTCCACACTTGGTCATTTGATGAGTGCATCCAGAATCTACAATTGACAAAATGATTGGATGTCTATGTGAGAAAAGCATTAAAAGGTGGCCAAGTGTCCATCTAAACATCATAAAAGTTGGCCCTTAAGTGTGTCTTTTTTGTTCTTCTTTCTATTTATCATTTTATCATTCATCCCAAGTGTGTCCTATTTCAACCTTCAAGACTTATTTTTGCATATCTAGACATCTCCAATTCCCATATCCTTCTGGAATTCACATTAGAATCAAAATATCTTGCTTCTCCGATAATTTGGTCAAAAGTTGGTCGGACCGTGCTTCTACCAGCCCTAGTCCCAACTTTTTAAGCTCAAATTTCGGGAGCCTTTTTTGACTGTATTTTATTGCACAATTCCAAAGATTTGTGAGATTTTATTGATTTTAGGTCACCCTAAGGTCGAAAACAAATCTGAATTTCAGCATTTCTATTTTCAATTTAAATTTAAAAATTGAGTGGTTAACTATATATACCCTAATTTTTAAAATTAAATTGATTTCTTCAATATTTAAACATTTCAAAATTTAATTAAGAGGTTAGATTTGGACAACCCTAATTTTAATTTTGATTTTACCTCCTTTCAAACTTTTAAAATTAAGCGGTCATTTTCAACCCTAATTTTAAATTCAAATTTTTATCTTCTGGGGGATAATTTCAAATTTAATTTAAGAGGTTATTTTAACAAAGCTTTAATTTCAAAATTTAAATTCCTAGGAGATTGCATTATTCTTTCCAATTTCTTTTTCCTAGTGCATGAGTTTTACTACTATTAGTCCTACCTACAATACCTTCATTAGAAGAAGTTGTAGAATTAAGGTTGCGCAAGATTTAATTACCGATGAAATGGAGCCTAATTTGGCTAGATTTTTCAATGAGGATATTGGTGGTTATTATAATCCTACAGATATTCCCATTTATCCTCTTGATAATTTTCACAATGAGGAGGATTCACTAAATACAGTATCTGTTGAGCAATTGGCGAATATGGACAACCAATTTGACAATCTTCAACAATGGATGAGTCAAGAATGCCCAAAAAGTGAATCTCTCCCATTGATTGAAGGATTAAAGAAAATGATTCAAACTGATAAATATGGTGTTGATATTTTGTGTGGTATTTCTAATATTGTAGATTCTAATATCATGGCTATGAAGAGTTGTGCTGAAAACCTAGGTTATACACAACCTCCTAGTCAAGTTAGTCATTCCATTCCTTTAACAACTCCTATGACTAGTGTTCCTACCTTCACATCAAATATCATGGCTACCTCTACACAAAATGTTATACCTACAAATGTTAATCATTGAGACAATACCTCTTCTTTCATTTCTCCTACCATGAGTGTTCCCCTTGTTACCCAATCACATTCACCACCTATAAATGTTAGTCAAGGGGGAAATTCTCTCAATGACAATTCCTTCATTCCTCCTATGAGTCTTCCATGTGTTACCCAGTCTTCTCCATTATCTAATTATCATAGTATCCCACCTTCTTATTCTCAATCTCTTCATTCAACAATATCACTCCATCCTATCAATCCAACATGTCTAATTTCAATCCTTCTACCAAAGCTACAACCAATAGTCTAGGCCAAATAGTTTCTTCCTTACAATAACAAATAGCTTCTATGAATAAATCCAAGTATAATGTGCCCACATTTGATGTGGCGAGCCCATTATCCAATGACATTGTTAGAGTTGTCCCCCCTAGACATGTAGAAGTCCCTCAATTGGAACTTTATTATGGAAAAGGTGATCTCTTAACTCATGTTAAAACATTCTAAACTTTATGTAGTGACTTTGCTCATGATCAAAGGTTGTTAGCGAAATTGTTTACTATAACATTAAGGGATAGAGCTTTGCAATGGTATTGCTCTTTGCTTCCGTATTCTATTACTTCTTTTCAACAACTTGCTAATGCTTTCATTCAAGAATTTCACAATAACATTGGTCCTAAAGTTACTTTGACTGATTTGATGCATTGTAAAAAATGAGTTGAAGAAAAAGTGACCGATTTTATTGGTAGATATAAGCATTTGTATTCTTAGATTTCTTTTCATGTGCCTGATCAAGATATTCAAAAGATTTTCATTGATAATTTATAAAAAGATCTTCAGGATAAGCTTCTCTTAACTAAGTTTGCTTCCTTTCCGTAGTTGTGTGTAGTACTTCACAATTATCAACTGACTATGAGTCAATTGGAACAATCATCTCCTTCTATGGCTCCGAGTGATAAGGGTGATAGTGCTCAACAACCATTTGTGAAGTTCAAACCAAACAAAGGATTCATCAAATTCAATGACAACATCAACAAAAGTCAACTTGTAGGTGTTACGAGTGTGCCTCCTTTGTCTAAATTATTTAAAAGATAAAAAGAGTTTACTCCTTTGAGTGATAACTTCCCCAAATCAAACGAATTGATCCATCTAAGATAACTTCACCTTACTTTGATGGTAAATCCTTTTGTCAATATCATCGTCAACCTGGTCATGATACTGAGAAGTATTTTTCATTGAGAAGTAAGATTCAAGAATTGATTGATAACAATATTATATCTATGGCAGGTGTGAATGATAAAGGAAACAAATCCATAGCTCCTCCTAATCAGAATCTTCAAATTTTCACTGATCATTTACCATCCCATTCCACTAATGTGATTGAGACTGATCATCTTACTTTCTCTCCCAATGATGTTGGCCTTCAAACTAATAATTGGTGAGCCTTGTAGATCAACAAGAACATCCTAAGGATTTGTGCTTCACATTTGATCCTAGTGAGACCATTAAGGCACCCGATGGCCCATTATACATAAGTGCAAAAATCAAAGGTATACCCTCTAGAGGAGTGCTTATTGTTGGTAATTGACACTCATCTAGTGGCTTCTGATGGTTGATTATTGCTTTACAGTTGTCATTGATGGAAACTCTTCATGAGATTCCCATCTGGTAATCACGGATCTTGATTTTATGGAAGAGGATGTCAACCGGTAGCCAGTTAACCGATATTTCAGGTTGAATAGAGCAGTTTTGGTCCAGAAGCTTTCCGGTGACTGCGGTGTCATGAATCGTGTATAGGATGATTGAGCCGGCATAGAGACATCATTTTATCATTGTTTGGTGATCTGCACTTATCTTTGGTGATCCGGTCAAGCCGGCATGTGACTACACGTTACATTAGCAGGCTGACTTGATAAATGATCTATTTTGTGATTGCGGATATATAAGACCCGTGTAGATGATCTTTTTGGTAGATGGTATTATTGTATGTGAGTGAGTGATACCGAGAATCCTTTGTAGAAAAGTTTCATGTGCGCATTGTTGATTTGATTGCTGACTAAGACAGAGAATAGAGCAGAACAGAGAAAAACAACATAGGTGATACAGTCAGTATCTTTGGCACTTAACCAGAACTCATCCAGGCATTGTGGATGTTATTTTGGATTTCATTTATTGTAATTCATCATTGTAATCAATCAGTAAGGCGGTGAGCCTTTCAGGGTTGTAGCCCTTATTGTATTTGAGAAGTGAGCTCTAGGCAGTGTACCTGAATGCCTGTGCATTCCCCATATTATAATATTGTTTTCGTGCTAGCCATAGTGGAATAATATTGTGGGTTCAAATCCCACCGTGGTTTTCCTATTTGGGTTTCCACGTAAAAATTATGGTGTTATGATAATTTTGTGGTTGTTTGTTTTATGTTCTCGCATTTCAGTTTTATGTTTATGCTTCTAGCGGTTTAAAGTTAAGACAGTAAATTTGCTAACCAGTAGATCATTGATTCACCCCCCCCCTCTTAGTGATCCCTGATTGCAACAATTGGTATCAGAGCTTAGTTCCTTTGAGGAAGCCTAACCGCTTGAGGAAGGTCTGGGAGATTGAATCAATGGATTTCGATTTTCAGAGATAGCTCAATATGGCACTTGAAGATCTTGATTCAATAATAAATGAGATCAGTTCCTTGAAGAGAAACCTGAATATTATTGATGCCTTCATTAATGACTTGAAGGATCAAGTGAACACTTCAAGAGACAAGACAAAGGAATTAATGGACATGTTGAAGGAGAAAAAAGATCAAATCATGGAACATTAGGGTAAAGCTGATGAAGTTGACAAGCTTGAGAGAGAGAACGTTACATTAAATAATGAGATGCAATCCATTATGATAAGACTGACTAGGGAGATTGAGGACTAGAAGAAGAATTAAGAGAATATGGCACAATCATTGAAGGAAAGAGCATATGAATACTTCAGGCTTACCTATGAGAATGATCAGTTGAAGTTGGATTTGACACAGTCATGGAATAATGGTCAAGAACTTGAAAGACAGATTGTTTCCTTAAGAGATGAACTTGCTACTACAAATGAATACAAAGACAAATTCAATGCTAGCTCAACAAGGCTTGATGAGATGTTGGAAAGTCAAAGACATGGAAAGAACATGCGAGGACTTGGATTTGAGAAAGGAGAATCCTCTGGATTTGGACAAAGCAATGCAAAGCCTAATCAGAAGAAGAGCAAGAATCCTTTGGTAAGACATCCTAATTCTCATAAATTCAATGGTAGATTCTCTACTTGCAATAAATTTGGTCATATGGCAAATCAATGCAGAAGTAGGATGAATAATGGAATCAATAATGTGAACAATGGTCCTACCTTTACCAATCAGTGTTTAATATGCAATAATTTTGGTCACAAGTCAAATATGTGTAGAGCATTAATGAATAACTTCCAAAACAAGAGATGCTATGTTTGTGGGATGTTTGGACATATCTCTAACCATTGTAGGATGAGACCAAATCAGATGAACTTCAAACCTATGCAGAATGTTATTTTTCATGCATGCAATAATATCAGTCACATTGCAAAATATTGTAGAAGCAAGAATAGTACTCCAGTAGGCAAGAACAAATCAGATGAGAAGGGCAAGGCAAAGGTAGAGGAGATCAGAGAAAAACATGAGAAGATGTGGGTTAGAAAAGATGAATCCAAAGCAGACAATGGATCTGCACTCGAATCCGATGCAGGACCTTCATCCGATAACTAGGGCTTTATGCCTTAGGGGAACTTTTCATGCAAATTCTAAGAACCTCCTCTTCGGTGATCTACAATTGGTTCTGGAAGGTTGCAGAAGGCTAAAATTGTGTATGTAGATGTTGTCCAGAATTTTTAGTGAAGATTTGATGCTCTGGTAAGCAACTTCATGAAAAGCAAGGTAACCGGTTGCAGCATTTATTACAATGGTAAATTAGGTTTTCAAAGGTTAAAAGAGCATTTGAAAGCTTCATTCGTTACAATGTGATCAAGAGAATAGTGCATAGCAGAAGAGTGAATTAATTTGGTTATCTAGATATCGATTTCAATGATTCTAAAGCGAATATTTGTTCTCGGTTGCGAATTAAGGTATTTATTTGTTTTAGGCTATCAGTTTCCGTAAACCCTAAGTTCAAAATGGCTTCCGTTTCTTGAATTACTACCATGTTGGTTGTGGAGATTAAGGATAGAGCTCGACCTTTTCTTAAGAAATATCCTTTTAAATCTATCGAGGATGATCTCAAAGGAGCATTTTCCTCTGTACCCTACGGGATTCTTCACAATGGGGACATTAGGGAATATATCCATTGTGATATTGTTGAACTCGGGAGTGAAAACATGTTGAACCCGTATAAAAAACATCTGGCGAATAGACTGGGAAATCTCAAGGTGGAATATCAACATTTACAGACCAAGGGTTTTTCCTAGTTAATGCATTTTCCGAGTTTTGATGAGAAAGAATAGATTTGGTTTGTACTCAGCAGAATCCATGACAAATTTAAGTGGTTGGACAAGCCTCACAAGATTACCAAGCAATAAATCCAGCTCATGACTTGTCTAAGCTCATCCAGTGAAGTTCCTAGCCTGAGGAAATTATCAAACAACACCATGATTGTTGTCACTAGTTCCTAGTTTGACAGCCAAGCGATGACAATAAATGACATTCTAGAGCATGATGTGAAGTTTGCATCAATGGTGGATGGATAAAAGGTTTACCAGTCAAGCAGACAAAACTTTATCTCTAGTACAGCCATATACTCTGCCTATCATATGCTGAAGGAAGATAAGAGGTATGATTTATGTACAGTTCTCTTGAATGAGTTGTAAAATAATTTGAAGAAAATACAGCAAGACAAGCACATCTTTAAATTTAGCACCCTCATTATCTATTTGGCACTACATTTCATGAATGAGATCCCCAGTGTTCAAGTAAATGTCCAATGGGCTTATGACAGGTCAGTTGCTAGGAAAATCCAGGAAGGGATTATGGGGATTGGTGATGCCACAATGAGGATATGTACTCTATGGGTTTATTTCAAAACATTTCAAGCCACAATGGAGAGCAGATAAAGAATCCTAGAGGAAATAGTGGAGAAGTATGAGAAAATAATCTACTTCATGGTTGATAAGGACCAATGCTTGATGGAAGAAGTTGAGCCAAGGACTATGTGGATTCTTCCTATGGCCTATAAATTTGATGTTGCTACCCTAGATGCATATTCTCAACACATATTGAGTCAATCGATTGATGAAAAGGAAGAAAATTTTTGTACATTTAAGAAAAAAGACCTAGAATTTCACAAACAGTTCACAGCCCCTGCTAGCAAGAGAAAAGCTATTAAGATGGCTGAGGAAGTAGTTGGTCAAATGGGATTCACCGGGGAGGAGCTGAAGCAAGCTAGAGAGAAACATGCATAGATGGAGGCCAAAGAGGAAACTAAAAATCCTAAGGTCAAACCAATTCCCTCTAAAGCTCACCCAAAGGAAACCAAGACTACCCCTGCTTTGATAGCACCATCTTTAGGATAGAGCCCATCCAGAAAGGGGGTTTTTAAGAAAAAAGAAAAACCTAAGTGAACTTATGTAGTTGCATCTTTGGTGGCCTCTGAGACTAAGTTAGAGGAGGAAGTAGACAAGGCTAAGAAGAAAGGTGAATTTGTAAGGGTGGTCACGCAGCCGAAGTCCAGTGGAGCCTAGCAAAGCAAGAAAGAAAAATCTAAACCTACCCCTACCAGAAGGCCCAAGAGAGGAAGACAAGTTAAAACTCAACTTAACAAAGACCTTGAATCCTGTGATTTGCAAGGTAAATATATAATTGTTCCTCCATTGTCAATAGACCAATTAATTGATGAAATAATTTTTGATGGAAACTTGAATAATCTTGGAGCTTATTATGAGCATCTAGATGAAGGAGATCAAAGAAAGGTTGAAGAAGTTGTTGTTTTGTATTTACATAACTTCAACAAAAATTTAATTGAATTAGGGTGTAGAATCCCTAAGGATCTATACAACATTATTGATGCAATGAGGCTAACAAATAGTAAGATTAATAGAGAAATGAAGGAAAAGAATTGATAAATGTGTGCACTTGTGTCTCCCAAGATGAAACCAAAAGGCTAATTGAGGAAGCTAACAAGAAAAAATTCAGAAGCAAAAACAGGGTGAACATGTTCATGAGTGGGAAGGTGGAAAAGGTGAGAAAGGAGATTGAAGATATTTGGAGAAGAATCATACAGAATGATCCTTTGTATAAAGATACATTTAAGTCCTCTCAGTTGGAAGTAAAAGAAGGTGTTTCTGGTGATTAGAAGGATGAAACTCGAACTAAGGGACATCCAGAAGATAAAGGAAACACAACTCTTGATGCTGAGATCGGTGATAATCCTCTGGTGATAGATAGTTCTATAGTGCCTAAGATTCAAAAGGATGACACTGCACCAAGCGGCAACACTGGTGCACAAGATAAAGGGGATGGAGTAGAGAAAAAAGAACCTGAGAAAGAAGAGGTAAAGAATGTTGAGGTAGACAAGGGTAAAGGAGTTGTTGATCTGGCAATTGACACTCCTCCAGTCTCAAGGACCCACCTCAAATCTGTATCAATCTATATGGTCCTTTAAATCATGGACAAATGTCAGCTACAAAGAAGTTGATGCTTGCAGTAGCTGTTCAAGTTTAGGCCAGTCAAGATCTGGTCAAATCTGAATCCGAGGATAAAAAGATCATTTTGATGTCGATTGATGTTTTGCATAAGGTGGCTCCAGGTGTACAGTTAGATCCTAATGCTAGCCCCTCTAGTAAACTACTACATTTGATTAATAGTGTAAATACTAGGATTGATTCTTTAGAGAAGTCTACTACTAAAAGATTTTTGTATAGATTTAAGGAGGTAAGAATGCAGACATTCCGTAAAATGATTGAAGATGATAGAGTTAGACTGAATAAAGGTTTGCAAACTATTTCATATACATTGGTAGAAGGTGGTAAATTATATAAGTCTTGTCTAATTTTGCCCAAGTTCACAATAGACATAGACAAGCAAATAAGTGTTTGTCAAGGTAAACTTGCTGGTATTTCTCAATCTTTTGATCCTAATGTAGCTCTAACCAACAATGTTGAAGGGTAGATAATGGCTATGAATGATCAGATCTAGAGCCTTAGTGCAGATAAAGATAGAATTTTGAAGAGAGTTGGTGAACTCTGGAACTTGATTGCCCCTTGGTTGGACACCATGTTAAGTAATAAGGTAGATTGTATGAAGGCAATGGCCCAACCTGTTTCATCTTATCTGAAAGATGTAGAGATTCATGCAACTGTATTTAGTGCATTCATTACAGTTTTGGATAAATTGAAGAGTGGGTGGGACACTTACCTAGAATTTTTGAAGACCATTTTTGCTGACATCTTCAAGTACTTGTAAAGTTTCCAGCAGGTATCTCTGTATTTAAATTTTGGACAACACCCCATCTTTGGCATTTATATCAAAGGGGGAGAGTAAACATGAAAAATGTATAGTAGAAGAGTGTTATTACAAGTTTTAGAATTCTTTGTCTAAGGGGGAGCCTTAGAAATTCTTTTGATTTGGTGTACAGTTTTCAATACTTAGCCATTTTTCATGAGTGTTGCCATCAACGCCAAAGGGGGAGATTATTGGCAATTGACACTCATTCTATGGCTTCTGATGGTTGATTATTGGTTTAGGGTTGTCATTTATGGAAACTCTTCATGAGATTCCCATCTGGTAATTATGGATCTTTATTTCTAAAAGAGGATGTCAACAAGTAGCCAGTTAACTAGTATTCTAGGTTGAACAAAGCATTTTTTGTCCAGAAGCTTTCCAGTGATTGTGGTGTCATGAATCATGTACAGGATGATTTAACCGACATAGAGACATCATTTTATCATTGTTGTGGTGATCTACACTTATCTTTGGTGATTTGGTCAAGCCGACATGTGACTACACGTTATATTAGTAGGCCGACTTGACAAATGATCTATTTTGTGATTGCAAATATATAAGACCAGTGTAGATGATCCTTTTGGTTGATGGTATGATTGTATGCGAGTGAGTGATGATCAAGAATATTTTATAGCATAGTTTGACATGTGGATTCTTGATCTAGTTGCTGACTAAGATAAAGAACAGAGCATAACAGAGCAGAACAATAGAGGTGATACAGTCAGTATCTTTGGCACTTAACCGGCACTCATCCAGGCATTGTGGATGCTATTTTGGAGTTCATTTATTGTAATCAATCAGTAAGGCAATGAGCCTTTCGGGGTTGTAGCCCTTATTGTATTTGAGCAGTGAGCTCTAGGTAGTCTGTTTGAATGCATGTGCATTCCCCACATTGTAATATTATTTTTCTACTAGCCATAGTGGAATAATATTGTGGGTTCAAATCCCAGTGTGGTTTTCCCATTTGGGTTTCCACGTAAAAAAATCCGGTGTTACGATTTTGTCGTTGTTTATTTTATGTTCTTGCATTTCAATTTCATGTTTATGCTTCTGGTGGTTTAAATTTAAGTCAGTAAATTTGCTAACCGGTAGATCACTGATTCACCCCACCCCTTTTAGTGATCCCTGATTCCAACACTTATTGATCCTACTTGCATGGTTAATGTGATAAGTGAAGAATTTATTTATACTTTGTAATTGTGTCAAGTGATATATGATGATATTGATGAGATAGTTAAAGTTTTTTATTGCTTCTCTTGTCCTACTATTGTTTCTATAACACTTCCTATTGATGTTGGCACTAAATGCTTAGATGTTAATTTTCTATCATTCCTACATCTGATCAATTTCATGTGAAGTTGGGACATCCTTGGCTCTCTTCCATGAAAGCGATCACTTCTACTGTTCATAAGTGTTTGAAATTTCCTCATAATGGTTAAATCATAACTGTTAATCATAGCATATTTTAACCTACAATGAGGCATGGATATGTTTTTCTTGATTACTTTTGGTCCAAACAATTCAAGCCTCTTTAACCTAGAAGCGATGCTCTCTTTATATCATATCAAAACTGGAAAAATGAAATGATTTTATCATTGAGTAAACCTAGAAATCCAGCACTTAACATTCCCCTTGATGATCATATACCACTTCTTATGGATAAGATTATTCTTCCTCCTAAGGAAAGAAGTAATCTTCTTCCCAAAGGAGAACCTATGACTTCTCCTAAAGAGAAGATTATCCTTTCTCCTAAGAAAAGAGATGTTCTACTCCTTCTCCTATGGATGAGTCAACTCTTCCTCCCAAAGGTATAAAAACTCTTCCTCCCGAACAACAAACTTTTCTACTAAGGTTAGACCTATCCCTCCCCCTCATGATGGACCTGGTCTCCTTCCCACACCTCCCATTCCTCCTTTATATGGTGTGGTTCCTCCTCCTTCATCTTATAGAGAGAAGCAACCGATCTCTCCTATTGTCTAGCCTAAAATACCTCAACCCATTCATCCTTCCCTAAAAGAAGAGAAAAATCCTATACCTAATGAGCCTAACTCTTCTCAACCTTCAGCCAAATCTAGACGAAACTGTTGTGCAAGAGAACGTTGATGGAGACGTCATGCTAGAGCTCGTGAATTTACTTCCCAAACCATTTCTTCTCCTAAAACACCGACAATTGACATGATTCCATTTTCTCTTAAATAAGATGTTCAACCTAATTCTCCAAGACGTAAAATGCTTAAGACAAATGATGGTTCAAGTTTTATTCCTATTAGAGATCCTATTCTTATTAATCTTGATGAAGAAATAGGTGAGAATGTTCTTAATGATGAAAATGTTGATCCTAATATTTATAAAGATGAATATGAATATGTTGATGTTGACAATGACTTATCTGCAAAATTTTCAAAAGCATTAATCCTAGCTCCTAGTAAAAAACAAAGTGACTTAGCATTAGAGCATGATCCTTGTTTGGAACTTGCGATAGCTCCATCTATTGTGCTCTAGGTGGCTCCTTTTGTGTGTTGTCCACCTTCCCAAAATAATGATCAACAAGATCAGGGGGAGGATGACATGCTTTATTAGATTCATTATCATTGTAGACTCTCTCCCTCTCTCTTCTCTTCCTTACTTGTGTCATTCTTCTATTTGTTTTCCCTAGTGTTGTCTACTTGAGGATGATGCAAAGTGTTGAGATCTCTTTTGGTTTCTCCCATGTTGACTCAAAGGACATATGTGTTCCCTTCTTCCATGTTGGTTTCCTCTCTTTGGGGTATGAGGATGATTCTATTCATATACATATACATGATATACATAAGTTATCATAAAAATCATACTGACTCCAAAGTTAGGTGAAATCACCTCGTGTTTTATTCTTTGTGTTCATTATCCTTTGATTTAACCTCTCTTGGGGGATAAATTATTGCGATAACATGATTGTCTTCTTTGGGTGTATCCTACCTTAAAGCAATTGCTCCTAATAAGGCATACACATTTGCTTTAACGTGGGATCATACACTCTGCTCATGATTCTCTCTTTTGATACTTGAAGTTAGTTAGCAAACTTTGTCTTTGCTTTGTAATTTTTGGTATTCTTTTCATGACTCATAGTAAGAGAGCCTTACTAGTTGTATTCATGGTTCTCTCTTTCTCTCTCATGATCTTACCTTTTGCCTTATCATTGAAGATGTATGATCCTAAAGTCTACTGGGGGCTTAACGAATCTTGCCTCCTTGATGTGGTCAAAGTCTTTCAATATGAATTCCTTGTACTTTACCAATAGTATTTGTGTAAGATCATACTCCAGCTAAAGTGCGGGCTAAATGTAGCATCCTAAAAGTGTACCCCTTGTAATTTTGAACTACATTTGGGTCTTCCCCTTAGTTTTTGCACCCCACAGTCTGATTAGAGACTTGAATATGCTCATACAAGTCAAAATTTGCATTTTGCTTAGTTGTACACTAAAAAGCCACCTTGACCCTGCCCCAAAATAGGGCAGGACTAGGGCATGGTAACCTAGGATCCACTAGGACCAGGGCATGGCACCTTGGGATCCCCTAAATGGGACCTATCTTAGGGTCTGTCCTTTTGGCCTATGTCAAAATTGAGTGGCAAAATCCCCCCTATGTCGGCCCAAGTCAGAAAATCAGTCAATTAAACCTACTGGAAAGTATAAAAGAGGGATTTCCCCTCTCATTTGACATCCATTAATCCATTACATCAAGCATTCAATCATTCAAGAGATCAAGCATTCAAGAGGAATTAAGCATTTTCAGTCTTCCTTCAAGCTTTGGAGCAGCAATAGAGTCAAGATTACAAGCATTGAAGAGGAGATTATCATTCTATTTCATGAAATTATAATTATATGTGGAGGCAATAAAAAATTCACAAGGAGGAAACAGGTGTGCAACTTTACTTTTGGAATTAAGCTTTATTCGCAGAAACAAAACAAAAAAAATTCAACATGCGAAAAGTTTGGAGGACCAAGTGGAGGGTGTCCCTATCAAGACACACAGTCCCTGCAATTTTAGCCTAATTTTGTAGAGTAGCTCTAAATCATCTCAAACTTCTCAGATCCAAGTGCATGACTGAATTCAGAACCAGTATCTCACTATTTTTGCATACTTTATCTTCATTTTCAGCACTTTATCTTAATTTAATCAATCAACTTACAAAAGAGGGTCAATTGCATTCCAGTCACAACCAATCTACTTATTATTCAATACTTGCACCCTTTGGGATTGGGTCTAGTAGATTCATCCCCCCTCTTTGAATGTAAAGTTTCCTCAAGTGAAAATTGAGCTTAGTGAATTTTCCCTTCCAAGTGGATAATTTGCTAAGCTCTCAATTTTCCACTTTATAGGACTTCAGAGATTTGAATAAAGCATACCCTAAAGATGATTTTCCTTTTCCCAACATTGACATCATTGTGGACTTGACAGGAAGGCATGAAATTCTTTCCCTCATGGATGGATTTTCCAGCGACAACCAAATCTGAATCATAGAAGAAGATCAACACAAGACAGCATTCACAACACCTTGGGGCACATTTTGCTATCAAGTAATGCCTTTTGGAATCCAGAATGCAAGATAAACCTATCAACATGCAATAAAAACCATCTTCCATGACCTTTTACATAAAATAATGAAATATTATGTAGATGATCTCCTAGGCAAGTCAAAAACAAGAGATGAGAACATTCTGATCCTAAGGCAGATCTTTGAGTGACTTGAAAAATATAAGCTGTGTCTAAATCCTAAGAAATGTGTCTTCGAAGTCACATCAGGAAATCTCCTTGGGTTCATAGTATCTCGCAAAGGCATAGAACTGTACCCCACAAAATGGAAAGCTATAATTGGAAATACCTCCTGCAAGGACACTCAGATAGCTGCGTAGCCTACAAGGGAAGCTTCAGTCCATCCGAAGATTCATTGCACTGTTGGCGGATAAGTGTTACCCATTTGCACATCTTTTGAGAAATGATACCAAATTTAAGTGGGACTGTCTTTGTCAAAAGGCCTTTGATAAGCTCAAATAATATCTAGCTTCTCCTCTAGTCTTAGTGCCTCATATCTAGGGACACTTGCTTCTTTTGTACATATCAGCAACCACAGTGGCATTGGGGGCATTATCAGCATAGGCGGATGACCAAGGCAAAGAGAATGCAATCTACTACATCAGTCATACACTTGTAGGGTATGAGTTCAATTATACCCCCATAGAAAGAGCTTGCCTTGCATTGGTCTTCAGCACACAGAAACTAAGACACTACATTCTCAACAATAAGACTAAGTTGATCACCAAAATTGACCCCCTCAAATACCTGTTGTCCAAAGCTTCTCTCACTGGAAGAACCGCAAAACAAGTCATGCTATTAATTGAATTTGACATTGATTATGTGGACTGGAAAGCAATCAAAGGACAAGCTATAGAAGATCAATTGGTGATGCTCCTCTTCAAGGTGATCACCCCCTTATAACAGAATTTCTAGATGATGTCATTATGACTGTCACCTCATCTTCAAAATGGCAGCTATAATTTGATGGCTCTTGCACACAAAATGGATCAGGGGCAGGTATATTTCTTGTGACACCTCAAGGTGATTGCATCCTAAATTCATATAAGATTGCCTTTGCATGTACCAATAGAATTGCGGAGTATGAAGCTCTAATCATTGGGCTCCACCTAGCCATCCAATGGAAGATAACTAAGTTACAAGTCTATAGTGACTCCCGACTTGTCATAAAATAAGTAAATGATGAATATCAAACAAAAGATTTAAAGTTACTCCCTTGTTAAAACATGGTATAAGACCTGAAGTAGCATTTCAATCTTATCCAATTTGATCAAATCCCCAGAACAAATAATTGTGTTTCTAATTCTAAGGCTACAATCTATTCCCTCCTCTAGATGTCAGCAAATAGTCAGAAGTGTGAGTTCTTGGTTGAGAAACTCCTAATTTCAACATATGATGTCCTTGAGTCTAAAATGGTGTGTGTCCTCGTTGGCTTTGAATCCCCTTGGTATCAAGAAACCTTGGCCTACCTTCAAGATAATATCATCCCTCGACACCTCACCAAAACCCAACAGCAAACCTTTATCCATTGTTGCACCCGCTACACTATCCTCGATGACACCGTTTTTTGAAGGCATTTTAATGGATCCCTCCTAAGGTGTTTAGACAAAGAGGAGGTTGAATGGTAACTACACAAAGTGCACAAAGGTATTTATGAAGCACACTCAAGTAGTCTCACATTGGCTAAAAATGATCTTACGCACATGATACTACTAGCCTAGAATGAAAGAAGATGCATACCATTATGTGAAAAAAATGTCTCCCTTGTCAGAAACATGACGATAAAATTCATGCACCTTCTCAAATTCTACAGTCGTTCATTACACCCCAACCCTTCTCTCAGTGGGGGCTCAATCTCATAGGGAAAATCCATCCCACCTCATCCAACGGTCACAAGTTTATAATAAATGCCACTAAATACTTCACCAAATGGGTAGAGACCATACCCCTCACCTTCACCACTACAAAGCTAATTCTAAGTTTATCAGGTAAATTACCTCATCTGCCAATATGGAATTCCTAAAGAAATCATCACAATTAATTGCAGACCATTCAAAAATTAGGATGTCAAAAAACTCTATCACAAGTTTGGTATTCAACACCACTTTTCCACTCCATACTACCCACAAGGTAATGGTTAAGATAATCCTTCGATAAAACCCTCATCAAAATCCTCAAAAAGATAGTCAATGAAGTTGGTCGTGATTGGAACTTGCAACTCCATCCTGCTCACTGGGCCTACTACACAAGTATTTGTACACCCACATGAGCCACCCTGTACTGATCCCTAGTCTGCAGTTCTAAAGTCATCCTAACCCTTGAGGTCGTGATGTCATCACTAAGGGTTTCGTTGCAGAACATCCTCCCTGACGAGGAATACAGATTTGCCAAGCTACAAGAACTTGAGCTATTGGATGAAAGGTTCCTCAAGGCCTTAAATCACCTCTGAGTATATCAAAATCATCTACAGTTGAGCTATAACAATAAGGTCCAAACCCAAGAATTTGACTTTGGTGATCTTGTGCTTATGCAAAATCACATAAACCTACACAACCGTGAAAAGAAAGGCAAGTTTGATCCTAATTGACTTGGACCATATATGATCACTGCAAAATATGCATCAGGTGCCCATTAATTGGCCACTCCCAAAGGTGAACCCTTGGATGAGCCTATGAACATTATGCACCTGAAGAGATTTTATGCCTAGTCCTCAGAGATAGCCAGTTTTCAAAATCCAAAAATTAAAAAAATTAAAAAAATCAAGAAAAATACAAAAAAAAATGAAAAAAGCAAAGAAAACTCAATTCATCCAGCAGTGAAAACCACTTTGTGGAGCTATGGGAAAGTACCTTGGTGAAAACATGGTTTCAGGTGTCAAGGTAAATAAGCTAGATCCATTGTCTGCTCAGACAAATAAGGCTGAGAGTTATTAAATTTCCATCCCCCTCAGTCTCATGGTTTTGCCACTTTTATAGTGTTCATGAGAAAATTTTGCTTTACACTTTACCCTTCCCCCACACCCACCCACCTGGTATCCAAATTTTGGTAAATCTAATAATCTGACATGCAGTTTCACAAGCACTCACCCCATTCTTGATATATGTGGAGATGATCAATTTAAGTGTGTGAAATTAATTGACATGACTTAAGCAGTCAGATTCGTTGTTTCAAATGCTCTAATATGGCATGAGTAATTGATCCTCCATTTATTCCCCCCATTTTCTCTCACCCACCGACCTGATTTCCATATTCCATAAATCAAATAATCTGACATGTTACATTCTCACCATCCATACTCCATAATAAAAATCGGATATTCTGGTGTCTTCTATAGCCCTGTAATGATGAGGATTGTACAACTTTACTTGCCAAATAAACAACATTTGTGCAGGATGAACCCTATGTTGATCCCCCATCATTCCCCCTACTTCACTTGTAGTTGTTTATCTCTTTCATTCTATAAGAAAAAAAATCATGTGGTCATCCATCCCATTACCCCAGCTCCCTTGCAGTCAGTTGTCTCTTTCATTCTTCTTTCCATGCCACCACATAAACCTTCGCCACCTCACTAGCGGATATCAAGGTTGTTTGTATCTTCATTAGGAAAATTGATCCATTGACCTTGCAAATCCACCACCTCTAGGAGATGATGAGTCTTTGTTCAAACTGTGAATAAAGATCATCCCACCACACTGAGCTTTCATCCCATCACACTAAGCTTATCCTTGATCTCTGAGCTTACCCCATCAAACTGAGCTTCTTATTGACTTGTGCATTGTCCAAACACTCATCCAAATTACCTTAATCAAGTCTTTGCAGTCAACATCACATCCATGTGCATATGTTCATACCACCTACTCTATTGATTACTTGGTCCCATCAGTTACTCCTGCCCATTAGGAAACATCCTTCCCATGTCTGGCAGTTTATCCATAATCCCAAGTCCTACTCTTGGAAAGAGATGTCAGTTGGCCTTGTGCATTTTGTTTGCATGATTTGGTTTGTTGCTTTGATTTGCATCATTATTCCTACGACTACTTCTATCTACGGCTTCCAAGATCATTCTATATCTTGATATGTTTTTGGTTGGTGTATATCGGGGCATGCTTTTTGTGGTATGGTGTGTTTGATGGTTTTTTCTTAAATGAACCTACAACCCTATATCTACATCTATATGGTGTTTACATGGTTGTTTGTAAGGGACACCTATTGTCTGAGAGTCACTCCACAGCTCAGATTTTCACAACATCCTGATTCCTATAATCAGTGGTGTAGAGCATCCTTGGGAATAAGAAAACTAGGTTTACTCTCCACATATGCACAACAAAAAATCCCTCCATCTCCATTCACTCACCCGTTGCATCCATGCATTTTGGAGACCTCAATTTATTCACCTCTTCCTTTCTTCTATCTAGTCCGGTATCATTGTATTCAGGTTGGCACATTCTCAAACAAAAAATTGCATTATCATTTTTTATCAATATCATCTTTTAGTGGCATATCATTGCATTATCCAACTAAGTGTATTTTCATTTACATATTCATTTTAGGTGCATTACATTATATCCATTATAAACACTGATGTAGGTTTAATTAAATCCCATTCAAACATTAATATTTTGCGCGAATGGTCATGTAAGTCACTAATCAAAAACAAGTTTGACACACTATCTGTCTATTGTAGAGTATTTGCAGTCATATACTTTTACCATTAAACATAAAAAAGGTCAATGTAATAGAGTTGTTGATGCATTAAGTAGAAGGTTGCTAACAGTTCAAAAAGTGCAGCTCAAGAGAATTGGAGTGGATAGTTTCAAGGGGTTATACCAAGATGATGAAGACTTTGCTACCATCTACAAGGTTTTTCAAGAGTTAAGAAATCATTTTCATGGTGAATATGCATATTTTACCTTACAAGATTATATTTTGTTCAAAAGAAGATAGCTTTGTGTACCTAGAGGGTCCATGAGAGAAAATTTGATGCAAGAGAAGCACAATGGCTACTTAAGTGGACATTTTGGATTGAATAAGACTTTGGAACTTGTCTAAAGATTCTACTATTGGCCAAAGTTGCAAAGGGATATCAAAAAATATGTGGAACAATGTGTGGTTTGTCAAAGATCCAAGGGTACTTCTTCTAATGTTGGTCTCTATCAGCCTTTACCTTTCCCTAACTAGCCATGGGAGTATGTAAGTATGGATTTTGTTGTTGGTTTTCCCAAGACCAAATCAGGATTTGATAGCATCTATGTTGTGGTAGATAGATTTAGCAAAATGGCCCATTTTATTCCATGTAAGGTGACTCACGATGCTGCTCATATTGCTCACTTGTTTTTCAATGAAGTCATTAGGATTCATGGCTTACCTATCGATATAGTATCAGATAGAGATGCAAAATTTATTGGTCATTTTTGGAAGACTTTAAGGCAAAGATTGGGTACTAACTTGTCTTTCAGTTCACCCTACCATCCCCAAATGGATAGCCAAATAGAGGTGGTCAATAGAACACATGGAAACCTTCTTAGGTGTTTGACAAACGAGTATTGACAAGCTTCGGATCAGATCATCCATCAAGCTAAGTTTGCTTACAATGACAGTGTGAATAGATCAACCAGTAAGAGCCCTTTTGAGGTGGTTTATGGTCTTCATCCTAGAGGTGTGTTGGACCTCAGAGATATTGGGAAGATGGGATAGAAGAGTGGACATGCTATGGACATGGCTCAATCCATGCAAAAGATTCATGAACAGGTTAGAACAGCCCTACTAGACACCTCTCAAAGGATCAAAGATAAAGTAGATGAAAAGAGAAAGGATATACAATTTGTTGTTAGGGACTTGGTCATGGTTCATTTGAACAAATAAAGGCTTCAGAAAAGTGTCCCTAGTAAACTTCAGATGAGGAGAATTGGACATTGTAAGGTCTTGGCTAAATATGGAAACAATACCTACAAAGTTGACCTACGTGGAGACATGGCTTTATCTCCTATATTTAATGTTGCAGACTTGGTGCAGTATAAGGGTACACTTTTAGAGGAAATTAGTAGAGTCTCAGAGGTCTCTCAAGCACTTTTAGACCTACCTTTTCCACCTACCACCATGCCACAAGCCGAGAAGGTATTACATTCAATAATTCTCAAGAAGACAAGGCACACCGCCTATATGGAACATTTGGTTAAATGGCAACAACTTCCAGCATCTAAGGCTACTTGGGTACCTGAAGCACACTTCTCTAATCTTTTCATTCCCCTCTCTTTGTTGCCTCAAGGAGTCACTTGACTTCTTTCTCATTGGGGGAGTATGGTGCAAGAGCACCTAGCTTTTAACTAGTTTGTGGATGATTTTACAAATTTTGGAGTGATTGTCCATATTTTGGATCAATTTTTGAATAATGTACTATTTATAGGTCCACATGTGTGTTTGGTAGTCATTTCAAGGGTGATTGTCACCAAGGTTTGTTGGTTTTCTCAGATTTGGCCAATGAGCCCTTGTAAGCCTAAAATTGCATAAATTTGCATTATGATGGAAAATGTCTTGTAAAGCCTCATTAGGAATTTATTCATGTCATTTTTTATGTTAGTGAATCATCCTAGGAGGTTTAGTGTGAGTATAAATGCATAAAAGGCAAAAATGAGCAAAAATTGTCATTGTTGCTTGACAACTTTTTGCAACTTTTTGAGCAACTTTACATTTTTGAGCAAATCAGAGGTTAGGAAAGTGATGAGGAGTTGGTTATGACCAATATGGCATATAAAATTCTTTTTGAATGATTGTACACAGGTTAGAAAATCCAAGAGAAAGTTTGAATCAAATTTGAAGACAATTTCCAGATTTTACCTTATATTTTGTCATTTTTGTAGCAGTAGTCTGTATTAAATGGATTGAACTTTTTACTATTATTTCATGAAGGTTTCGTAGATGATATTTTGTATTTCAAGAAGTGTTTTTATCTTCTCTTAGTTCATATTTGAAGTGTGTTTACAAATTGTCTCTTATTGTATTGCTCTCGGTTTGAGCGAGGGTTCAAGAAGCCCAGTCATGGTTCCAACTTGAAATCCCTTGAGTATTCTCAATGACCCTTAGGATGCAAGTCATGGAACCCTTGTATAGTGTATATAATTTTTGGAATGACCTTGAATTTTTTGGGAAGCAACTTGCTATCATTTCCTAGGCGAGTTCTGCCATAGCCCGACTAGGAATATGATTGATAATTTTGTCTTTGCTTGCAGGGAAAGCAAAGAGAAGTTTTGAATGTGCCAAGTGTTTGGAATGGAAGTGTGATGCATAGAAGATTCTCACTAAATAGTTGTAGGTGTGACAGGGTGGAGAGAGAAACAAACCCCATTGGAGAAAACTGTTAACTCCTAAAACCTCAAAAGTGCCATTTTGGGGATCCGTACCAATACGGACAAACCAGACAACCTACCCTAGTGGATTCAAAAGTTTTTCCAAAAGGGTACTCTAATCACCAAAGGTTTTAGGGAGTCCTTTAAAAAAAATTTGAGCATTTGCCCAAAAATCGGCAAGGTAGGGCTAATTGGGGCTCTAGGGCTGCTAGGCCTAGACAATAGGAAGAAGAGGGAGAGATGGGAAAATAGTGAAAATCCAATTGAAGAACCACTTGAATGGAGTTGAAACACATATAATACTGATGAATAATGATGAACAACAAATACCCTAATCGGTACTAAGAGGGGGGGTGAATCAGTACATATAAAAACTTCTCAACAACATATCAAGTTAAAACAATGCTAACCGGTTGTCTTCATCACTAAACCTAACCATTGCAATACCGGTTAAACATGGTAAGACTTCAGACAGCTAAACCAGTAAAACTAAATACTTCAAATAACATTCAACACTTGATAACTACTTCACCAATATACTCATGTATGTGTTGTATCACTAATATCATAACCATTAGCTTTGCACGCATATTCACCTAAACAAAGACTGCTCAATCATCACATGAAAAATGCACAACTCATGACACACAGATTTTTCACGTGGAAACCCAAATGGGAAAAATCATGATGGGGATGAATACCCACAAGCTTTTTTTTTAACTCTTTTGAAGCTCACTCTGTTAGGAGCCTAGTCTGGTTAAAGACTTTACAATAAGGTTCTATTAGGAACCGATCCTATTAAATATCACCAAGTTAAGGGATGGTTATATACCCTGTTAAAGGTTACCTCCCTAGAGGATTTGAAGAACTCAATGATCTTGAGTCACCTGGTTAGAGGATTTGTAGTAAGCCTGTTAAAGCTACCCAACAAAGGGATTTTCCTACTGTTGAAATGGTTAGAAGACAACAGGTAAAACTCTAATCTGATAATAGCACTACATACTAAGGCGGATCCTTTTCAGCTCCTCTACTCTACAATCACACTCTGCAGTTTCCCACTCACTGGTCTAGCAAGTATCTCATCACTCGGATACAAACACAATATTTCCAAACACAAACAATACAAACATCATTGACCTTATAGACAACAATTAGGTCATTAGCATAAACCCTAAACATTTTAGGTTTACAATTACAAGCGGTCCAATCTTGATCATTCAAACACTTTTGCATAAAATAAAACAATCTCAAATAGATCACAAGTCATTTTGCATTGTCCATTCTTCACCGCATAAATAAATCTGTAACTCATTATGCTCTCTTCACAGACCTCTAAGAAGAATGTTTATTCTCAAGGTAGACATTTAATGCAATCGATCTTCACATGCAAGATCCTTAAGGAAATCCTTCACGTGCACAAAATTGACATGGCATCTTTATCTCATCCTTATCTCTTAGCTAACTCATCACATAATGTCACCGGTTTCATCGCAGAAGCTAGATTGCCAAATCGGAAACCCTAGAGTTGAGACTACCAACTGATAGTCACACTTAGTGAAACCCCAACACTGGTCCACTTCATCCCTCCATACCAGTTCAGCTACACTTATTGACATCAATGACAACATACTTTGTCACCGCTTCATCATATGCCAACAAAGACACCCCCTAAAACCCCTGCAAGTATATGTTGGATTTGGATGATCTAATGGTTGGATTTACTCTAGTGAATATTAGCCATGCTTGAGAGAAACTACAGAAAACAAATTGATAGGGAGCACTCCAAGGGAGTTTGATTGTTTGACATGTTAGATGGGTAGTGAAGAGTGTTGGAATCCCACTAAAACATCCTTTACCTACCTAATTAGCAAGGTGTGACTCTCTTGAGAACCTCTACCCATCAAAGTGGTATCAGAGAAAGGTAAGATTTGGGAAGAAGCCAATTCATGTCAGAGACTGAGTCAGTAGGAGAAAATAGCCTTAGGATGGTGACCAATGCAGAGTTAGCCAAGAAGGTAGAAGATCAAGAGGAAGAGAATAGACTCCTTAGGGTAAGACTGCAACAGTTGGAGAGTAAATTAGGTGAATTTGAAGACAAGACTGAGAAGGTAACAATCAAAATAAATGAAGGGAAAGGTAAAGAAGTAGTAGAAGAGGATGGCACACCTGAATCAGATCCTATACTATCTGAAGAACCTTTCCTTAGAGCTATCAAATCCTTAGGAGGGAATTCCCTAGAAGGAGTGCTACTTTTTTGTGGAAAAATGGAACCAGAAGTGGTGATGGGATGGGTTGAAGGATTAGAGAATCACTTTGAATATGATGGAATTAGTGAAGCACAAAAGGTGAAGGTATCCAAATCTAGATTGAGAGGAGCATCCCTGACTTGGTGAAAGTCAATCGAAGATGAGAGACAAAACTTGGAAAGGAATGCTAGCCAAGGTGAAAGAAGCATATATCCCCAAAGACTATGGAATTCAATTACACAAGAGGAGACAAAACTTGAGACAAAGAGAACTAGATGTGAGCAGCTACACTGAGGAATTTCAGAAGTTGCGTCTAAGATCTAAGGTGGTGGAAGATGGAAGCATCAAGCTAGCTAGGTACTTGAATTGTTTGAGATGGAATATACAAGAAGAGTTGAGTTTGTTGTGTCCTATTACTATTCATAAGTGCTATCAATTGGCACTCAAGATGGAACAGAAGAGTAAAAAGAAACAAGAGAAAAGCAATAGAGGTAGAGGTAGGGTAGGAGATGGTAGAGTTCATAGAGGTAGCTAGGGTGGAAGAAGTGTAGACCAAAGGTCCCGAGGGGAATCCAATTTGGTAGAGCAGAGTGGGGATTCTAATAGCAAGAGTAGCTATAGAGGAAAGGAATCTAGAAACTCTAGTAGAGGAAGGTCTAGTGGATCAAGATGAGGGTCCTATTTCACCACAATGAAGTGCTACAATTGCCATCAACTTGGACACTCAGTCTATAGATGTACTAAGAAATCTTCTTCATCCCAAGGAGGTGAGAGGAGAGTAAGTTATATTCAATAAGATGCAGCAAATGTGAAATCATCAGAAGTGAGTTTAGATTCTGAGGTTGGAGAGAATCTCATGATGAGAAAAGTCTTGATCAAAGAACCGGTTAAGGAGGAACCTAACTAAAGAAAATCCTTGTTTAGGATAAAGCACAAGATTATGGGTAAAGTGTGTAGAGTGGTGGTAGATTCAGGTTCCACTGATAATATAGTGTCAGAAGAAGCAGTAAGTAAGCTCAACCTAAAAATAATCCCATATAGTGATCCTTATAGGGTTACTTGGCTCAACAAGGGGCAGCATGTACTAGTGAATGAATAAACTTGGGTGGAATTCACTATAGGAGGCTACAAAGATGATATCTTGTGTGACATCTTGCCAATGGATGCTTGCCACCTACTCCTAGGTAGGCCTTGGTAATTTGATAGAAAAGCAATACACCATGGGGAAAAGAATGCCTATACTTTTCAAAAAGATGGGATTACCTATAAAATTCAGTCCATAGGAGATCAAGAAGAGTGTAGATGAAAAGGTTCCAATGTGTTGTTAGTTGGTGAGAAGTTCCTTAACACTCTCAAGGAAGGAGAAGGAGTGGGATTTGAACTTGTAGTAAAACGAAAAGAAGAAAGCAAGGATAAGAAAGTATGCATTCCCAATGAAGTGCAGTAGATTTTAAATTAGTTTAAGGACATTATCAGTGATGGAGCACCCGCAACCTTTCCTCCTCAATGTGCCATAAGTCACAAAATTGATTTCATACCTGAAGCCTCATTGCCTAATAAGGGAGCTTATAAAATGACACTGGAGTAGAATAAAGAGGTAGCTAAACAAATAAAACTCTTGGATAATGGTTAGATAAGGAAGAGCATCAACCCATGTGCAGTTCCCACCATTTTGGTCCCAAAGAAGGGAGGTACTTGGAGACTTTGCATTGATTCTAGAGCTATCAACCGGATTACAATTAGGTATAGATTTCCCATTCCAAGAATTGAAGATTTGATGGATTGTTTAGGAGGTGTTGAATACTTCACCAAGATAGACCTCAAGAGTGTTTACCACCAAATCAAAATCAAGGAGGGAGATGAATGGAAGACAACATTCAAGACCACAAAAGGACTTTATGAATGGCTTGTTATGCCATTTGGACTCACAAATGCCCCTAGCACATTCACGAGACTCATGAATGAAGTACTCAAAGATTATATTGGTAAATTTGTTGTTATTTATTTAGATGACATCTTGATTTTTATAAAGTGTAAAGATAAACATCTTAAGCATATAGAGATTGTATTGAACAAATTATGTGATGAGCAACTAACTATCAATTTGGAGAAATTTGAGTTCATGAAATAGGAGTTGATATATCTTGGGTTTGTAATCTCAAGTGGTGATTTTAAGATGGATACCTCTAAGGTGGAAGCCATAATCAGTTGGCCTACACCTAAGATAGCAAGTGAAGTGAGGATTTTTTATGGCTTGGCACAATTTTATAGGAAGTTCATCAGAGGGTTCAATGAGATATGTGCACTATACCTATGCTTGACACAACCAAAGGAGGTGTGAAAACTAAGTTTCAATGGACAAAAGAAGAACAAAGAGGATTTGATCTCTTAAAGAAAAAGGTGGCTACTCAACTGGTACTAGTTCTTCCAAGCTTTGACAAGCTCTTCACCATTGAATGTGATGTAAGCAACATAGCAGTTGGAGGAGACATAAGTCAATATAATAGACCAATTGCATTTTTTAGTGAAAAGCTCAATGATGCTAAGAAAAGGTATTCTTCTTATGATTTGGTGTTATATGAACTTGTTCAATCACTTAGGAAATGGAGGCATTATTTGTTGCCTAAAGAATTTGTGGTTTATACTAATAACCAAGCCCTTAGTTTCCATAATTCACAAGAAAAGTTGAATCATAGGCATATCAAATGGGTAGAGTATTTGAGGTCATATACTTTTACCATTAAACATAAGAAAGGTCAATGTAAAAGAGTTGTCTATGAATTAAGTAGAAGGTAGCTAACAATTCAAGAAGTGCAGCTCAAGAGCATTGGAGTGGATAGTTTCAAGGGGTTATACCAAGATGATGAAGACTTTGATGCTATCTACAAGGTTTGTCAAGAGTTTAGAAATCATTTTTATGGTGAATATGAATATTTTACCTTACAAGATGGTCTTTTGTTCAAAGGAGGAGAGCTTTGTGTACCTAGAGGGTCCATGAGAGAAAATTTGATGCAAGAGAAGCACAATGGTTGCTTAAGTGGACATTTTGGATTGAATAAGACTTTGGAACTTGTCCAAAGATTCTACTATTGGCCTAAGATGCAAAGGGATATCAGAAAATATCTGGAACAATGTGTGATTTGTCAAAGAGCCAAGGGTACTTCTTCTAATGCTGGTCTCTATCAGCCTTTACATATCCCTAACCGGCCATGGGAGTATGTAAGTATGGATTTTGTTGTTGGTTTTCCCAAGACCAAATCAGGATTTGATAGCATCTATGTTGTGGTAGATAGATTTAGCAAAATGGCCCATTTTATTCCATGTAAGGTGACTTGTGATGCTAGCCATATTTCTCACTTGTTTTTAAAGGAATTCATTAGGATTCACACCTTACCTATCAGTATAGTATCAGATAGAGATGCAAAATTTATTGGTCATTTTTGGAAGACTTTATGGCAAAGATTCGGTACTAACTTGTCTTTCAGTTTAGCCTACCATCCCCAAAAGGATGGCCAAATAGAAGTGGTCAATAGAACACTTGGAAACCTTCTTAGGTGTTTGAAAAATGAGTATGGACAAGCTTGGGATTGGATCATCCATCAAGCTAAGTTTTCTTACAATGACAGTGTGAATAAATCAACCGATAAGAGCCCTTTTGAGGTGGTTTATGGTATTCATCCCAGAGGTGTGTTGGAGCTTAGAGATATTGGGTAGATGGGACAACATAGTGGAAATTCTATGGACATGGCTCAATCCATGCAAGAGATTCATGAATAGGTTAGGACAGCCCTACTAGACACCTCTCAAAGAATCAAAGATAAAGTAGATGAAAAGAGAAAGCATATACAATTTGTTGTTGGAGACTTGGTCATGGTTCATTTGAATAAATCAAGGCTTCAAAAAGGTGTCCCTAGTAAACTTCATATGAGGAGGATTGGACATTGTAAGGTCCTGGCTAAATATGGAAACAATGCGTACAAACTTGACCTACCCAAAGACATGGTTTTATCTCCTATATTTAATGTTCCAGACTTGGTACAGTATAAGGGTGCACTTCTAGAGGAAAGTAGTAGAGTCTCAGAGGTCTCTCAGGCACTTTCAAACCTACCCTCGCCACCCACCACCATGCCACAAGCCGAGAAGGTATTAGATTCAATAATTCTCAAGATAACAAGGCACACCGCCTATATGGAACATTTGGTCAAATGGAAACAAATTGCACCATCTGAGGCCACTTGGGTACTTGAAGCAGACTTATCTAAGCTTGGAATTCCCCTCTCTTTTTTTCCTCAAGGAGTCACTTGATTTCTTTCTTATTGGGAGAGTATGGTGTAGTAGCAACTAGCTTTTAACTAGTTTGTGGATGCTTTTACAAATTTTGGAGTGATTGTCCATATTTTGGATCAATTTTTGAATAATGGATTGTTTAGAGGTCCACATGTGTGTTTGGTAGTCATTTCAAGGGTGATTGTCACCAAGGTTTGTTGGTTTTCTCAGATTTGGCCAATGAGCCCTTGTAAGCCTAAAATTGCATAAATTTGCATTATGATGGAAAACATCTTGTAAATCCTCATTATGCATTTAGTCATATCATTTTGATGTTAGGTAATCATCCTAGGAGTTTTAGTGTGAGTAGAAATGCACAAAATGCAAAAAAGCAAAAATGAGCAAAAGTTGTCATTGTTGCTTGACAACTTTTTGAAACTTTTTGAGCATCTTGGCATTTTTGAGCAAATCAGTGGTTAGGAAAGTGATGAGGAGTTGGTTATGACCAATATGGCATATAAAATTCTTTTTGAATGATTATACACATGTTGGAAAATCCAAGAGCAAGTTTGAATCAAATTTGATGACAATTTCCAAATTTTGCCTTGTATTTTGTCATTTTTGTAGCAGCAGTCTGTACTAAATCGATTGAACTTGTTACTATTATTTCATGAAGGTTTAGTGGATGATGTTGTGTTTCTCAAGAATTTTTTTTATCTTCTCTTAGTGTAGATTTGAAGTGTGTTTACAAAGTGTCTCTTATTGTACTACTCTCGGTCTAAGAAAGGGTTCAAGAAGCCCAGTCATGGTTCCAACTTGAAATCCCTTGAGTTTTCTCAATGACCCTTGGGATTCAAGTCATGGAACAATTGTATAGTGTATATAATTTTTGTAATATCCTAGAAGTTTATGGGAAGCAACTTGCTATCATTTCCTAAGTGAGCTTTGTCATAGCCCGGCTAGGAATATGATTGATAATTTTATCTTTGCTTGTAGGGATGAATAATTGTGAATGTGCCAAGTGTTTGGCATGGAAGTGTGATGAATAGAAGAGTCTCTTTGAAGAGGTGGAGGTGTGATAGGGTGGAGAGAGAAACAAACCCCATTGGAGAAAATTGTTTACTCCTAAACCCTTAAAAGTGTCATTTTTGGGATTCGTACCAGTACGGACAGACCAAACAACCTACCCTAGTGGATCCAAAAAAAATTCCAAAAGGGTACTAGGATCATAAAATGTTTTGGGGATTCCTTTAAAAAAATTTTGAGCATTTGCCCAAAAACTGGCAAGGTAGGGCTAATTGGGGCTCTAGGGCTACTGGGCCTAGAAAATAGGAAGAAGAGGGAGCGATGGGAAAATGGTGAAAAGACAATTGAAGAACCACTTGAATGGAGTTGAAATGCATATAAGAAAACCCCTAAAACCCCTACAAGTATATGTTGGAGTTAGATGATCTAATGGTTGGATTTACTCTAGTGAATCTTAGCCATGCTTGAGAGCAACTACAGAAAACAAATTGATAGGAAGCACTCCAAGGGAGTTTGATTGTTTGACTTGTTAGATGGATAGTGAAGAGTGTTTGAATCCCACTAAAACATTGTTTACCTACCTACTTAGCAAGGTGTGACTCTCTTGATAACCTCTCCCCATCACTCAATATGGCTCGCAGGCTCTCTGCCTCATCATCCATCCTTCCTATCTCCTCCCTCATCTTTTGGATGGCCTCCCCACTCCTCGCCTCCTCCAAATTCCTCTCTAACTCCTCCTTGTCTTACCTAATATCTCACACCTCTATCAAGGCCGTCTGCAGGCATTCCCTCAACTGATTTGTCTCCCTAGTCAATCGGGCCACCTCTAACTAAAGACTCTCCGTCCTAGCCCTCTCTACCCCAAGCTCCTCCTCTAGCCTCTGCTACCTCTCCCTCACACCATCCCTCTCCTAGACAACCCTATCATTCTCTTCCTATGATACTCTAGTCTGTACCTATTAGGCCTGTCCGCCATCATCACCCTGTACCTGTACCTCTGGTATGTCCAGGGGATCATGACCCTCCTCTCCTCCCTCCTCCCCCATGGCCATCCCACAAATTTTTACTGTAGATGGTTGAACCTATAAGGGTACCTCTGCTTGATGCACCTATTGTCCCCCTCTCTTCCTCCACTGAACCTATATCCGCCTCCTAGCTCCCTGTCCTACTCTTGTCATTTCTTTGTCCGCAAGCCCATCCTCCTCCCCCCTACTACCTCTTCTACCAAGGGTCATAGCTCATCCTCCTCGAAGACCCTAGGTATTCTTAGCCATGTTGGTCTATGTGCCTCCCACTAGTAGGTGTAGACTCCTATGCATCCTAGATCCTCCCTCGCCTATAGGCGCTCATCCCAAGTGATCCTCTCTACAATATCTTAGCTAATCTGGACCTCTAGTGGTCCCACTACCTCATTGATAATATATTGGATTTGGTTAAGTGTTGTCATTGATGTTAACACTGTATCCCGGTTAGAGGCTATCCTAGTTGAAACTATCCTGGTTAGTCTTGGTGATCATCTTGGTTTTAGCTATGATTCTGATTTGGTATGATCGGATCTCTGGAATTTGGATGCTTACTTTGGATGGTTGTTTGTTTGCCATATTCTGTTGGTTCATATTTTGGTGCTCCCGTAACCATCTCTTATGTTCCTGGTTGGTATTTCTCGGTACCGGTTAGTTGAAGGACTGCAAGATGAGAGAGAGTAAAGATTACTAAGAGCAGTGGTGCAAGAAAGTAAACTGCATAAAGTTGAGGTTTCTAACTGTTTTAGAATGCTGAACCCAGACGATCTGGTCGATTTGATCAGATATTTGGAAGACTACTTTGAGTTTGAGGATATCAAGGACTCGCAGAGAGTCTGGTTGGCACAAACCAAGTTGAAAGGGCATGTGTTGGCATATGTGCAGAGTTTGATGACATGATGGGATTGTATGTTGTCATTGATGTCAATATACTGAAGTATGAACCAGTATATTGAAGTAAGCAAACTCGCAAGTGAACCAATATGATGGTATGAACTGGTATATGCAAAAAATGAACTGGTATGTTGGAGTGTGAATTGTTATATGCAAAGTTTATATCAGGGTTTCATTTGATATGACTACGGGTTGGTAGTCTCAGCTTCAGGGTTTTCTGTTGATGGATTCCAAGTCTGTGTGATTTGACCGACGACATCCTGTGATGAGTTAGCATTGAAATGAAGATTAGATCACGTTACCACGCCAAGCTTGTGCGCATGAATGATTTCCTTAAGGATCTTTCATTAAGAAGAGTGATTCTATCTACCTCGAGAATGTGCAAAATCTTAGTAAACAGTGGAGAGCGCGTGATGGGTTATCAGCTTCCAGAAGTGGTGAATAACGGACGATGGAGAATGTCTTGAGATTTGTTCAAGATTGTTTTACCCTATGTAATGTGTTTGAATAGCCAGGATTGGACCGACTGTATTGTTAACCTAGATGCTTAGGGTTTTAGGTTTTGGCCACTGACCTAGTTGTTGTCTATAAGGTCAATGATGATTTTCATTTGAAGTTGTTGGCAAATGAATGTATGTGAGGTGATTCTTGCCAGACCAAAGGAGTAAGCAAAGATTTTCAGAGTGTGATTGTAGATGTAAAGGAACTAAAGTGGATTCACCTAGCATTGAGTGTTGTTATCATATCAATGTATTACATGTTGACTTCTAACCATTTCAGCAGTTAGAAAATCCCTTTACTGGGTAGCTTTAACAGGATTTTTGTAAATCCTTTAACAGGGTGACTCAAAATTATTGAGTTCTTCAAATCCTCTTACAAGGTAACCTTTTAACAGGGTTTTAACCTCTAACCGGATATTTAGCCATCCCTTAACCAGGTGATCCCTAGCAGGATCGGTTCCTAGTAGAACCAGTTGTAAAAGTCTTTAACTGGACTAGGCTCCTAACAGAGTGAACTTCAGAAGAGTTCAAGAACAACTTCTGGGTATTCATCCCCATTGTGGTTTTTCCCAGTTGGGTTTCCACGTGAAAAATCTGTGTGTTATGTGTGATGCTTTTTCATGTGATGTTTTAGTGTTTACTGTCAAGCGGTAATGCAAGTTGATCCAATGGTCATTGTATTTCTTATGTACTAGCTGCTTAAGCATATGGGTGAAGTTGAGATGAGATATTAGGTTTTGAGAAGATCTATATGTTACTTGTTTATGTCTTTAACAGTCATACTATGTTTTACCAGTAGTGCCTTGATTTAGATTGGTGATATTGTTTACCAGTGAGTGTAGTCTTTTCAGTTTAAGTTGTTTAAGAAGTTTTTGTCTATACTAATTCACCCCCCCCCCCCTCTCAGTATATGTTGGGTATTTACTACTCATCATTATTCATCAATTGGTATCAAAGCGTCCTCCAGGTCCTCTGTGTTCTAAGCTTAACCGCTTGAGGAAAAGATCCTATTCTAATGATGAAGAGGGAAGATCCTAAGTTCAACAGAGATAACTTTAAGATATGGAAGGACAGAATGAATATTTACATTAAAAGCATGGGTGCTCAACACTGGAACTATGTTGAGAATACTTATGTTGTCCCTACCGGTACTCTCACCGATGATCAAAGAAGAGAAATTCAAGAGAATGGACAAGTTATGGAAGCTATTATCAGCAGTCTATCTGATATTGAGTTTATAGATGTTCAAGACAAAGACAATCCCAAAGATATATGGGATACTCTAGAGACTATCTATGGCAGTGACGAGCATGTGAAGCAAGCTAAGGAAGAAATCCTTAGAGGAAAATTTGAAGACATACGGATGGTTGAAGGAGAGACCATTCAACAATATGGGATAAGGATTAAAACTGTTGTTGGAGACATCAAGAGTGCAGGAGGTACAATGGATGATTCCACCATTGTTAGCAAGGTTATGAGATCCTTGTTGTTGGTCTATGCAATAAGGGTTGCCGCTATTCAGGAGTTGAGTTTTATTGACAAGACAAAGGTATCCCTAGATTCCATCATTGCTAAGCTGGCCGCATATGAGCTAAATAGTTATGATGGCAGTGTTTAGAAGACTGAATCAGCCTTTAGAGCATCTGATGTACTATCTAGAAAGGGAAAAGAGGTTGGTACCAGCTGTGAACCCAGACAAAGAAGGGATATGGATGATGAGGATATCCTGATGGAGTTTGAAGCTCTTCTTGCCAAGAGACTTCCTAAGGGAATTGTAAAATACAAAGGTAAGCTCCCTTTGAAATTTTTTTCTTGCAATAGGATAGGACACATTGCTATCAACTATCCTAATAGTGATAATAAGGACAAACCAGAGAAGTTTAAAAAATTCAAAGGAGGAAATAGGAGAAACTACCTTGTTGCAGTCGATGAAGGTGTCACTAATGATGAATCAAAAGATGAAGAAAGCGAAGACATAGTGTTTGTAGACGTTCAGGAAGATGTGTCAGACAAGAAGGCTCTTGTCTCCTGCTTTGATAATTTTAATAAGTGGATTATTGATAGTGGATGTCCTCACCACATGACTAGTGACCGGAGGAAGCTTCTGTCTCTGGAAGAGTATGATGAAGGTGTAGTCTGATTTGGGAATGATGCACCATGTATGGTAAAAGGAAAAGGGTCCATCTCTCTAAATGGAAAAAGCAATATTGATAATGTGTATTGGGTAGAAGGTCTCAGGCATAACCTTTTAAGTGTTGCCCAGCTGAATGATAAAGGACTCACTCTAGAATTCAAAGATGGAGTGTACAAAATAAAAGGAAAGAGTGGTCAACTGATGGCCACCGATATGCAGACCAAAGGTAACTTATTTCAGTTAAATACAAATATCAGTCAATGTCTAATGGCTAAGTTTGATGATAGTTGGATATGGCATAGGAGACTCTGCCATGTAAATTTTGATAATATTGTGAAGGCCAATAAGATCAAGGCAGTTAGAGGATTGGTTGTGCTGAATAAACCAGAGAATCCTTTGTGTAGAGAATGTCAACTAGGGAAAATGTCTTCCTCAACCTTCAAAGGTAAATCTTTCACAGCAGATAATTTACTTGATCTTGTACATACTGATTTGTGTGGTCCTATGAAAACTAGGAGTGTTCAGGGAGATAGGTAGTTTATGATTCTTACTGATGATTGCTAAAGAATGATGTGGGTCACATTCTTGAAAGACAAGTCTGAAGCTTTTGGAAAGTTTAAAGCCTTCAGAGCACTAGTTGAAAAGGAAAGCGGTAAGAGGATTAAATGCCTTAGAACCGACCAAGAATGTGAGTTCACTTCTGGTGAATTCAATAAGTATTGTGAAGAGAATGGCATCAAGAGGCAAATGTCTACCCCCCAAACTCAACAGCAGAATGGTCTAGCAGAAAGGAACAACCGAACTATAGTTGAAGCAGCCAAAACAATGTTGATTCAAGGGAAGGTTGCTCACACTTGTTGGAGAGAAGCATTGAGCACTACAGTCTACACTATGAACTGGGTACTCATCAAGAAAGGTAAGGATAAAACTCCTTATGAGTATTGGACCGGTAAGACTCCAGTAGTAAGCTACTTTAGAGTGTTTGGTAGCAAGTGTTATATCAAGAGAAGTGAATACCAAAGCAAGTTTGATGCAAAATGTGATGAGGGAATATTCCTAGGGTATTCCACCAAGAGCAAAGCTCTCAAGTGTTTTAGAAACAAGCTAAATGAAGATGGCATAGTGGTAAGAAACAAAGCAAGATTGGTATGTAAAGGATATGCTCAAGAAGAAGGAGATGACTATGGAGAAACCTTTGCTCTAGTAGCTAGATTGGAAGGAGTTTGAATGCTACTTGCATATGCAACCTTCAAGGGATTCAAAGTGTATTAGATGGATGTGAAATCTGCATTCCTGAATGGAATACTTGAAGAGGAAGTGTATATAGAGAAACCAAATGGGTTTTCCCCATCAGAAGATAGTGATATTGTGTGTAGGCTACATAAAGCCTTGTATGGATTGAAGCAAGCACCTAGAGCATGGTATGAACGTTTACACTCCCATCTTGTTAGGATTGTATTTGAAAGAACAAGTGAAGATAGCAATATCTATCTGAAGACAAAAGGAGATCAGATTCTGATCTGTGAAGTGTTTGTTGATGACATAATTTTTCGTGGAGATGACAAGATGATTCATGCATTTACAGATGAAATGAAGAAGGAATTCAAGATGTCACTAATCAGAGAGATTAAGTTCCTCACTGGACTACAAATTCAATAAATGAAAGATGGTATCTTTATCACTCAATCCAAGTATGTCAAAGAGGCATTGAAGACCTTTGGCATGGAAGATAGCAAACCGGTTGGTACACCGATGATGATCGGTTGTAAATTGTCAAAAGAAGATGATTCGGCATTGGTGAATGAGAAAGAATACCGGTCAATGATTGGCAAGTTGCACTATGTAGTACATAGCAGATCAGACATTATACATGCAGTGGGCATTGTTGCACATTTTCAAAAAAGTCCAAGAGAATCCCACTTGGTAGCAGTCAAGCGGATTCTTATATATCTGAAGGGAACTATAGATTATGGATTGTGGTATCCATACAATAATGATTTCAATCTCAAAGTGTTTACTGATGCTGATTGGACTGGTAATGTGGACGACCGGAAGAGCACAACCAGTGGTGCATTCTTTCTTAGTGGTAGACTAGTCTCATGGATGAGCAAGAAATAGAGTTGTATCTCTCAGTCCATAGCAGAAGTAGATTATGTAGCAGCATTTATGAACTGCACTCAGACAATTTGGATGAAGCATGTATTAAGTGATTTCAAAGTCCTTGTATCTGAATCGGTGAGTATATTTTGTGATAACACAAGTGCAATTAATATTTCCAAGAATCTGGTATTGCATCCTAGAACCAAGCACTTCAAGCTCAAGTATCATTTTTTCCAGTAAAGAGTAGTTAGCAGATATATTCACCAAGCATCTATCGAAGGCTACATTTACCTATTTAAGAGGTCAATTAGGGGTGTTGCCCCTTCAAGAGGTGAACTAAAGGTATGTGCTACACATCAGTCAGGTGTTGCATTGTCAAAACTTTATTTAGGATTGATGTGTTGAAGGATGCTACTCCTCAGGGGGAGCAACATATTAGATCATGGATGTTTGTGCCTCCACTTTGGCATTGTTGTCAAAGGGGGAGAAGATGTCAAGCGAAGAAGATATATGTAGTATTGAAGACATATAATATGGAACAAGATGTAGAGATATCTTTGTGTATAGCCATCAATGCCAAAGGGGGAGATTGTTGGCATATGTGCAGAGTTTGATGACATGATAGGATTGTATGTTGTCATTGATGTCAATATGCTGAAGTATGAACTGGTATATTGAAGTAAGCAAACTAGCAGGTGAACCATATGATGGTATGAACCGGTATATGCAAAAACTGAACTGGTATGTTGGAGTGTGAACTGGTATATGCAAAGTTTGTATCAGGGTTTCATTTGATATGACTACCGATTGGTAGTCTCAACTTCAAGGTTTCTGGTTGATGCATTCCAAGTCTGTGTGATTCAACCAATGACATCCTGTGATGAGTTAGCATTGAAATGAAGATTATATCGCGTTACCACATCATCCTTGTGCACGTGAATGATTTCCTTGAGGATCTTTCATTAAGAAGAGTGATTCTATCTACCTCGAGAATGTGCAAAATCTTAGTAAACAGTGGAGAGCGCGTGATGGGTTATCAGCTTCCAGAAGCGGTGAAGATCGGACGATGGAGAATGTCTTGAGATTTGTTCAAGATTGTTTTACCCTATGTAATGTGTTTGAATGGCTAGGATTGGACCGACTGTATTGTTAACCTAGATGCTTAGGGTTTTAGGTTTTGGCCACCAACCTAATTGTTGTCTATAAGGTCGATGATGATTTTCATTTGAAGTTGTTGGCAAATGAATGTATGTGAGGTGATTCTTTCCAGACCAAAGGAGTAAGCAGAGATTTACAGAGTGTGATTGCAGATGTAAAGGAACTGAAGTGGATATGTCTAGCATTGAGTGTTGTTATCATATCAGTGTATTACCTGTTGATTTCTAACCATTTCAGTAGTTGGAAAATCCCTTTACCGGGTAGCTTTAACAGGCTTTTTGTAAATCCTTTAATAGGGTGACTCAAAATCATTGAGTTCTTCAAATCCTCTTACAAGGTAATCTTTAACAAGGTTTTAACCTCTAACTGGGTATTTAGCCATCCCTTAACCGGGTGATCCCTAGCAAGATCAGTTCCTAGCAGAACCAATTGTAAAAGTCTTTAACCAGACTAGGCTCCTGATAGAGTGAACTTCAAAAGAGTTCAAGAACAACTTCTGGGTATTCATCCCCATCGTGGCTTTTCCCAGTTGGGTTTCCATGTGAAAAATCAGTGTGTTATGTGTGATGGTTTTTCATGTGATGTTTTAGTGTTTTCTATTAAGCGATAATGCAAGTTGATCCAATGGTCATTGTATTTCTGATGTACTACTTGCTTAAGCATATGGGTGAAGTTTAGATGAGATAGTAGGTTTTGAGAAGATCTAGATGTTACCGGTTTATGTCTTTAATAGTCATACTGTGTTTTACCAATAGTGCCTTGATTTAGATTGGTGATATTGTTTACCAGTGAGTGCAGTCTTTTCAGTTTAAGTTGTTTAAGAAGTTTTTGTCTATACCGATTCACCACCCCCCCTCTCAGTATCTGTTGGGTATTTACTATTCATCATTATTCATTAGCATGTTGCCTTGTGATGGAAAGAGTTGACAAAGTGGAGAATGGTGAATTGAAGATTACCCAGTGGAGACAGATGGTTGCAAGATTGAAGGCCAAATTCATACTAGGAGACTGAACTAGAGTTGTTCAAGAAGTTGTAGAACTTGAAATAGAGAAACATGATTGTGAAGGCTTATAATGAGGAATTATACAAGGTGGTAATCAGATCTTGACATAGAGAGATGGACAGAGAAAAGGTGGCAAGGTACATCAATGGAATCGCTTTTAACATTCAAGATTAGATGAGTATGTTGAAGGTTTCAATAGTTGAAGAAGCTTATTAGTATGCTTTGAAGGCTAAGGAGAAGGCGAGGAGAAGACAACCAAATAAGAGAAAGGAGAAATTGAAAATGAATGATAGTATAAAGAAACCGGTTGAAGAAGAGGAGTCAAAACCTAAGTGGAGTAAAGAACCGAAATAGAAGACACCAAGGAAGGGTAGCAGTAGTACCCATAGATAATTTCTTGGAAAATGTTTCAAGTGTGGAGAAACCGGACATAGATCCTATGAATGTAAGCAAGGAATGGCAAGAAGTTGTGTGGAAAGTGAAGAACTAGATGGTACCAGATCTGACTGTGCATGAGAGCAAGGAGAATCCCTTATGTTCAAAAGAAAGGATACCAGATCTACTCAGAGGAGGAGTCTTTTCTGGACTGTATGCAAATCAAGTGGTAAGTGTTGTAACAACATTGTACATAGTGGAATTACTGATAACTTAGTATCTGAGGAGATGGTTGAAAAGATTGGGTTGAAGAGGTTTGACCATCCTTGTCCTTATGAGGTAAGTTGGTTACAAGATGATCAGAAGGTGGAGATAAAGGAATAGTGTTGGGTGAGTTTCAATATTGGGCCTTTTAGAGATGAAATTTTATGTGATATTGTGTCAATGAATGTTTGTCATGTCTTGTTGGGAAAACCTTGGCAGCATGATAGAGGATCTATTTATGATTGTAGAAGAAACCTAGTTACCATTGAAAAGGATGGGAAAAAGTTCACATTGATTTCTTTGAAGGAGAACGAGAAGCGGGTGAAGAATATGAGTCCTGAAAAAAGTTGAAGGAAACCAGTTGCAGAGATTATATCGGAAGGTGACATGATTTGGCAGAAGGATCTGATAGACAAGTCTAATGGACAGATGGAACCAGTCGACAAAGAACTCATGGTGACAAATTAGATAAAGTCTTGTTGCAGAATAAATCCTAAATTGCTGAAGAAAGAAGACAGTACACAGGGAGAATGTGCAGACCTGAAGCAAAGAAAGAGAAACAAAGAGCGTCATAGGTTAGAGATGTCGGTTGAAGCATCGAGAGAGATAGAGGAGAGATTGGTAGATAAAGAAGATGTTTGGATCAGAAATAAACATGGGATCTTCATCCCGAATCCATTTAGATGTTCATGAGTTGCCTCTCATGGAACATCTTTTTCTACCTGGGTTGTCTGATGGAGGAGAATCCCTAGTCGATGAGCAATCTTGCATCAACCAAAAACATTTCCTTTCTTGTTTAGTTCTTTGTGCAGTTTCAGTATTCTTACCGATAGTTGCTTGTTCTTCATGGCAGATCTTGTTTGTAGTTTCCTGGTGGTTTCATGTGGTTGATTCTAGATTTCTAGTTCATTTGGGTTCTTCTCCGATTAGTTATCACTTCTAGTTGGTTGTTTGTTGGTTCCTAGGATAGTTCTTGTGCTTACCGGTTGGTTTTCCTTCATTAGCGACATGATTCTTGGTGTGTAGATCCATCTTGGGTCTTCTTCAGTGTTCTTTGGCATGTGCCTGACCTTCCTGCTAAACCGTATCACTTGGTTGTTATTTTCTAGAAGGATTTCTTAAATCTTAGGGCCGACCTAATTACACGTTTTATTTTCCTGCATTGGTGAATGTAATATTTTGAGGCCGACCTGGATATGTTCCGGTAGGTATAAATATGATGTTATGTAATCATTTGTAGGGGCAAAGGAAGTAGAAACTAGAATAAGGATTGAGATTCGCTTGTTGTGATCTGGTTGATCTTTAGAGTCCCAATTGGGATGTTTCTAGCTTGAAGCCTACATGTAACCAGTTAACTATCAGATGTTCTTTGATGATAATCTGATGATTACCGGATGATTTTTGGAAGTTCTATGGCTTGAATATGATCTGTTTATATGAATTTGTTATATTTTCTTGTTGTTTTTATTTGTGTCAATCTTGCTGCATAAGTTGATTGACTCTTTTCAAGGTTCTTACCTATTATGGTTGCATCAATTGGTATCAAAGCTGGTTATGGACTGAGTGGTGGAAGAATCGTCTAAGGAATTCCTTGAGGTGGACAGATTGTTGATTGGAGACAGGCTACATGGGTGTTCAATAGATCACCGAGGGGATGCAATTGAAACTGATAGTCAGATTGTCGAGTTGATGCAGTTCACCAAAGTGGAAGGAGAGATGTTGCCAAGAAGAACACATTTTCATGCTTGCCTAGGTGAGGGCCAAACCATTTGATCTATCTCTTTTGTTTGACTTGGTAGAGGCCAATCTACTACTTACCAAATCTATCTTTGATCGCCCAATCGCATGGCTATCTAGCATAATGTACTACCCATGCTGACAAAACCTATCTATCTTATCGCCCTATCATATGGTTATCCATACTGGCATGTCTCATCGCCCTATCGTATGACTCTAGCATAATGTACTTTTTTATCCATATCGGTGCATCTTATATCATGACAGTCATTTATCTCACATCTCTTTGTATCTAGGGGCTTTCCTCCAAAGCAAGGCTCATTTCTATTACGTTGTCTTACCAATCTTAAATATTTCCTTTATCTTGCCATCCAATATGCTAGGTTGTAGCTAGCATGTTTGTGATGCATCAAGTAACAATCTCTATTCCAAATCTCAGCTTTGTCTCACTGGGGGCAACCTCGTCTGACTAATGAAAAATCTACCTCCCTATCACGACTCTCTTCTTTATCTTCCTCTACTTTAGCTTCACATCTCTCAACAAAGACATGATCGCTAAAGTGGGGAAAAATGTAATATTAAAAATCGCACCCAATGCAATTGAATGTGAAAAATGGTGTTTTCCTCCACATCATCGGAGGTTGGGTGTCGCCACCTTTTTCCTTTTGTCCATCCAGACCGCCTTGTTAGCTTCAAACTAGAATTCTACCAACTTTGTTGGCCTGTCACCTTCGGGACTATAGTGTGGTGCAGAGACGTCTGCGCAGTGCACTAGCGTCCCGCGAATCTGACAGTCCGTAGGTGATCATTTGAGCATTACGCCTATGCCTGGAAGGAATTGTAATGCTCCTGCATGTGACCACTGATGTTAGGTTTCCTTCCAAAGCCTTTAGCTATCACGTTTGAAGGCATTTGGAGGGATTCTTTTGGGAAAATTTTATTTTTCTTATAGGTTGAAGCTCTTGGCAATCTGTTTGGACAACATTCATGATTTCTCTTGTGAAGACTACCATTGTTGTAGCTCTACGTATAGCTCATGATACCATTTTCATAGGCATCTTGAAAAGGGCAATTTACTCATCCTTTTCTCCTTCTATTTTACATATTATCATTCCATGTCTTGCGTCATTTTTTAATTCTCTTTATCATTTATTTTTTCCCGTGGATTTTATTTGCGTTGTCTGTTGTGGTGGAAACACCAAAATGGGGGTCTGACTTAGGTAGGCTCCAAAAGAACAACCCCCAACATTTTCCTTTTTCTTGTGTGTAGGTTCTCAATCATGGGAAAGAAGTTACTTAACGAGAAGCTTCAATTGTGGATTGGTTGTGAGTTCTTTTTTTTTCTTTCTATTTTGTCGTAGTCATTTTTTGTATTTCATAACTATTAGCTTAGTTTATTGGTTTTCTGTGTTTCATTGTATCATCCACGCATTTGGATTTTTCTATACAGGATGACAGCATGTCTTGCTGGTGTCCCAGCCCTAAGTGCTTGTCCTCTAGACAGAGGCTTGGCAGAGTCATCTGATAACCCCAAATTGTGGGAAGTTGATCTAGTCTGTCTTTTTTATCCCTTGGCTCATCTTAGCGCTAGTTTAAGAGAGGTAACGAAGGGTGTATTTGTTCTCTAGGATTCATCATCCTTGAGGTAGAAAATTTCCTCCATTACATGAACCTATTCCCAGAAGTTTGACCTAATTTTTCAAGACCAGGTAGCACAGATCCACCCTAGTCCTCTGAATTTTTTGTCATTGAAATCTAACTTGTTCGTCATTTTTTACTCTATTGAATTTCCTGACTACAACTTTGCACTTATTTCTTGAACACAAAAGGAAAGGAGAATATTTTGGGAATAGGGGTTTGCCTTAGGTCAAACCCTGGTTTAGAATTAACCATGAAATTGAATTGATAAATGTAATGAAACACTAAAATAAAGTTATTTCCTTTTTAGGGAAAGATTGAATCTGAAATGTAATGCTTGAAACCACAATGTTTACCTTGATCAAATTTTGTTTGTCTTCACACAAACTGATTAGGATTTCATGTAGGATGAATTCATAAAGCATTGGTCATGAATGCCATCTTTAATGCTTGAACTTGACTTCACTTTTTCTCCAATGTTTGATAAATGAGTGATTTCTTACTTCAATTTGCTAGAGTTTAGATCTTCGTTTCAATTTGTTAGGTTTGAAATGAGAGGGGTAGACCTCCTTTTATACTTGACCATAAAAAAACAAATTGAATTTTTGCAATAGGCTGACACGGGATCCAAATTCCTACTCATTCATGATGACCATGAGGGGGTGCAATTTGGGGCCCAATTAAGAGGCCCAAGGAATGGTATGCCCTAGTCCTAGAAATCAAGACTCAAAAAATGGGGTGAAATTGGGAAATTGGTGAAAATACAGAATAGGTAGGTGATGTGAGTAGAATCAGCATTGCAATCAGGCCTTGCAAATGGGAATGCCAAAATGAGGCCTAGGTGAGGACAAAATTTTAGGTGTATAATTTAGGATGCTATTGGAATATTCGAAATGGATTCCTAAATAACCATATAAGAATAGAATCATTAGCACCTCCTAGAGAAACAAAACGAACTCACTACTACATAAAGGGTGTAAACTTATAAGATGATGCAACATCCTCTCAAAATGAAATGCAGTTGGAAATAAACCTAAATTGATGAGGATGTTGACACATAGCACTTAAAAAATAGAAGATGATGAACTGGAAAGAGACAATATAAATTAAAATGCAAATCAACTCATTCAAGTTCATTTACTCATTGCTAGGTGCCCATGATCAGTTAATCTAGCAAGGCCTTGTCCAAGATAATTAAAATGTGGTATGACATAGCACTTATCTTTTTGTTATTCACTTTACCCTATAGTGTTTGTTGATAAAATTAAACAATATAAAAAGAAACTGAAAGAACTAAAAGATAAACATTAGTAAGAATGCACAATTGGAAACACTCATTTTCAACATAACTCAATAGAATTTGTGACCTCTGCATCTATCAAGGTGCTATATTCTACAGAGTGTGATCCTAATTGCATTCTTTATTCACTCTATTTGCATGTAGTGTAGGAAAACTAAATTGAGTCGAGATAGATGATCACTATGCTCTTAACTGGTATGAATAATGGACCTAGACCATTAATATATTTTATCCAATACTCAAGAGAGTAAAGCTTGTCTAACTAAACACCTATTTTTTCCACAACTCTCTCCTCATCACTACCAGCTACACTGATAGCCTGTCGCAACATCTATATGATATCTCTTTTCCACTCCTCTTCTTCTTTCAATTCTCCATTGTCATATTCAGAAATCACTAATATCAATAGAAAATCATGTCTTAGGAGTAGTCTATGGAGATGCATGCATTATTGAGATTACCCTCTCTGCTCATATAAGTTGGGTAGCTTGTTCCCTTGATGCATAAATATGTGGCCTAAATAAATGAGATAGTACATTTGTTAGAAGCTCATATTCATGCTAGAACAACATTTCTAGTCTCTTAATCTCATCATCCTCTTGCCCTACAAAGGATCCTTTGTAACAAGGGTTTCTTCTCATTTTCCACCTTTTAGCTACCATAATATTGTCAAATATTGTAGCCCTTATTTATCTACGATTCTCATTGTCAATGTTCCTAATTAAATCATCTTGTAAATTAAATTTGTGAAAATATGATTCCAAACCTTGACCAGTCTTGAGCTTACTAAAAACATGCACGGGATCAAATCCTCTTCTTGGCTTATTCACTAGCAATCTATAGTATTTGATCTTCTCTGCCAAGAGAGAATACCCTTCAAAGGTTCTAACCCTTAAATCACCAAATTGTAATGTAGCAGGAAAAAATGATTTTTAACCATGACTCTTAAGGTTTATGCGGTTGGACTCTGCCATCTGTCTTACTATATTCGATTATGCAAGCATGTCTAGTACTATTATTGGTAAAAAATTTAGAACTCCTTCAAAACCATATACCCTAATCATGGTTCAATATTCAAAAGCATAAAATTCAACCCAATTATGATCAATTGAAACTCTATTCTCATTAACCTAAGGCCTCAAAATTTTCATAATAGTGAGAAAATTTATAGTCGCAAGGTTGGCCAAATTCCATGTAAAGTTGCTTGACAAAAGAATCCTAAAAGAATAGAAAAAGAACCCAGTCACATCTACAATCCCACATGGTTGTCCATATTTAAATGGCATACAAATTCTCATCCTCATCATATGGATTAAAAACAAAAGATTATTTTCATATGTTATTCTCCCATCCTCTATACAATATCAAATACATGAGTAATGAGTAATATATAAAACCTATTATCTTATCATCCCTTTTTATAGAGACCAAACCTGTATTTATCTCATCAACAAAGAATTCAGCATAATCAAATGGTTGTGCATCACGACTTTGAATGTCAACAGTTAAAAACATAGGAATAGTTGATATATTGATAGAGGCATTCATGCCCAATATCTGGCACACTAAGTAGTAAGTCATCTCAAAATACTCTTTAAACAAATTTACATTGAAAGGAGGAGTATCAGCTTTAGAAAACAATTGTCACTTTCCATCCAATTTTAGCTTATGATGAGGCAACCATTTTCTTTTATAGTCACTCTCCAATCTATGCCACTCTTCCTTTATGGTACCTAAATCAAGCTTTAAGTCAACACTTTTATCTAGAGAAAAGACTTGAAAAATATAATCCAATGTTGATCCCTATGAAATCCTCACCAATTGCATTGTAGATGGCTCTCCTTTTTGGCACATAATATTTAGCCAACACCCTCATTAATTCAACATTAACAAACACATTAGGGACAACCCACCTCCCTAAGTTAAGTCTACAGGGATTATAATTTGGTCTATGTTTGAACATTCTCTTATAGTGGTATCTAAAATACTTGTATCTACGGTTTGGCGTCCAAGCATCTCCAAGGCCCTTCTAAATATCTTCAATCTTTCTAAGTTTGGATTATGACCTTGTTCTTGTCTTGGTCATGAGCTTGAACCAAGAAATCATTCGATTAGGTCTTAGTTGGCTTCCCTCTTTCTTTTGTCTCTTAGGTTTAGGTTGAGATGTGCTCACATTTTACTAGGGTTTCAACAAACTTTACAAAATACAATTGATTGCATATAATACAAGAGAATTACAATTCCTCCTCAAACCCCACTTTCAACAAACTTATGATAGCTAAGGTTTTAAATTTTCACTCAATCCCTTCAACAAACCCTTATAACACCAAAAAACTTTTCAAGAGACGCAACTAAATCGAGAGAGAGAGAGAGAGAGAGAGACTTACTTCTTTGATGGCTCGACTTTGAAATTCTCTAGGAATTCACTTTATAGTACACATAAAACCTTCTACCACTCTATTGCTTTCATTCGAGGCTCAACTGAATTCTCGATTTCTCTGTTACTCAATCAGGCTTGAAAATCCCACTTAAATAAGCTATATGCATGCATAAATGCAAGAGCATGTGAAATTCATTACTGCAAATGGAGTTGTTGTCAAGTTTATATCTCCATCGTGGATCACAGATAATAAATGGCCATTAGCTAAGTTTGAATCTTCTCAATGATATGACCTCATGTACAAACAACCTGTTGAGTTGTTGGGGCTCAAGAGGCATTCCAACAATAGATAGGACTCAGTAACTTAAAATTCATCATCCACATAAGGCACCACACAAGTGCCAAAATAACCTTTGACCATCTCAACTTGTTGGGTCATTGGAGCCTGAAAATAGCTCCAACGATAGTGCTAACTCCACTAAGGGTGGGGCCCACTGACACAAAATTACCACAAAGCCTATTGAAATGGGCCCATAAATATCGTAAATACTCAAGTTGTTGGATTGTTGGAGCTACAAAATAGCTCCAATGACAGTATTAGCTTCAATAATGATTGGGGCCACCAATCATCAAAGTCGCTCACCTTAGGTTGTTAGTTAGTTAGGGCACAAAAGGGAATCCAACGACGCAAGAATTTCCAACAACCTGGCTTGAGCACCCCGCTTCATGTGACCACAACACCGCAGGTCATTGGGTCATTGGGGCTTAAAAAGGCACCTAGCGGCAATGGAAACTCGAATAAGTGGGGATGAACACTTACAGAAATTCAAAGGAACGCGAAGACAACTTCATTCACTAAGACAAGAAAGGATCCACGAGGCACGAAATTTCAAAATATAAGATAATTTCTTGACACTCTAGACCTAGGATAGATTTGTAGTGGTCAGCTAGAAATGAAAACTAATACATGGGGACAGTTATTTAATGATAAGGAACATATGAGTCATGACTTCAAAAATGGAATTCACCAGGCAAACTGGTCATTGAGAAATATAATGTCACAACACAAGCCAAAGGTTTAGGGTTTAGGACTTAGGCCCCAAAAAATTATGTATACCCCAATGACTTTCAAATGGCGAATTAAGGCAAAACCATGACACAAAATTTTGAAAATTTGGCAATCCCAACAAAATGTTTGACGATTGTAGTATTTTTTTATTTAATAAAATTTTGTACATTTTTAAAAGATGGTTTTCATTATGGCACAAATTTTAAGAAAAAAATATTGAGTCTAGGGGAACCGATCCTTTTTAAGGAGACTAATATAAATAATAAATAAAATATTAAAAATGGAATTAAGAAAAATAACAATGTGAACATTACAAAGATATTAAAATAATATCTAAGTTGGAAAAGCCTTTCAAAATAAATATAACACTAAAGATAGGTCAATAATGTTTTTATCCAACAATTAAGTAGTAAATATGCTTAAAGTTGATCTTAAAAAATTATGTATCACTAACAACCTCCTTCAAGAGGCTTTCAAGCAACCCAACAACTCTCCTTAACAGAATGATAACAAAAAAATTTACTCAATAATTCATTTTTTTTTAAATTGACTTGAGTAAGATCTCCGTTTAGTATTTAAAAATAATTGGAGACCTCGAAATGAGTGAGATTTATATGTGCAAAGCATTATTTTAGTTGATGAGCACTACTTCCAAGTGTATCATTATCTTAAAGAAGGTGAATAATGATTTTATGCTTGTATTATGATTTTTTAGAAATTATTTCTAATTTAATTACAATGTACTGGAAAAGTAATTAGTGTAACTTATTGAGTCAAGAGACCAATAACACACTTTAGTGAGAAATTAGTGAGAAATTTAGTGATAATCTAGGCAAAATTACAAGTTATTTTGAATTCTAGACACATGACCTAAGTAAGCTATCTAGAAAATTTATTATTTTATGGTCAAGCATAGTGTCTATGAAATGAATAATAATACAAGCAACTTGGTCATAAAATCAACATTATTATCTATTATGATAGTTGAACTAGTAACCATGGATAGAACTAAGGGTTTATATGTCATACATCTAGATTTTGTAAATGCGTCACACACATTCATATAACTAGGTAGGCTACATACAAAGACCTATATGAAGATTGTTTGTGTAGGTATTTGACTTGTAGATGGAAATTGTGTGATTTTTTAAATTCAATAAGAGAGAATCTCATTCATGATATATATATAGTTACACACAGACAATTTCCACACAAATATGATATAAACCTCATGAAATAAAGGTATTATAGAATGAAGTTTCACTCAAGGTATTATAGAGTGAAGTTTCACTCAGATGTATACTTCTGATTATTACATCATTTTAATTAAAAAAAATTATAGCATATAATATGAGATACAACATATGATAAAACTTTTTTCTCTATTATAAAAATAACTACAAATATCAATACCAGCGTTGATGAATGTGTGAAATACCAGTCCCTGAGTTTACAGTCATACCCATCTATTTGTCAATTATATTCCCCACTCATCCTTGTTAAACGTAACGTATCATTTTTTGGAATTCCAGCGAGTTAACATAATTCCAAGCTGATTAGCTTGAGCGATTCTTACCTACACCTGTCATTTCTATAACGCTTCACTGCCAAAGCCTTTACAATATTTCCACACGCTTCACCTCCCATTTCTATCTACTATATATATATATATACACCATCTTATGCAAAACCAAATAGTTCACTTGTAGCAGCTTGTTTTGGTAGGTTAAATAGCACTTTCTGTAAGTTGTTTAATTTCCATATTTATGGCAAGATTGTTAATACTGGTTGTGTTTTGGGTTTTTTTGTTTGCAGTGAGTGAGAGGAGGAGGTTGACAGTATTTCTATGGCACAGTCTAATTGTCAGGGCAGGAGAGGTGGGGTGTTGATGGATCTCCCATCCAATATGTGGGAACTATTTGCCAACACTGATTTGGCACACTCCATTTATATTCCTGTGGATCGGCTTGAAACTGATCAAGCCCACATCTTCAAAGCTAACTTACCTGGTATTGTTAATGGAGTCATGTGAGTTTTAAATAAGCTGTCATTATTTCAGAATAATCTATGAAAGATTTAATTATGTAGCTTTTTTTTAAAGTAATTTTGTGGGAAAAATTTATGTCAATGGATTTTAATGTTTTTATATTTTCTTTTGGAAGGTTTGAGAAAAGAGGATGTGAAAGTTCAAGTGGAAGATGAATGCGTTATGCACATAAGTGGAGAGTGTAAGATGGATGAGGTGAACAATAATGATAAGTGGCATTGTTTGGAGAGACCACATGGCCCTTTCTCTCATCGCTTTCGCCTACCAGAGAATGCCATGTTGAATCAAGTGAAGGCCAACATGACAAATGGAGTGCTGACTATGACAATTCCAAAGGCAGCTGAGAGTAAGCCTAAGGTCATGCCAATCAATATATCTGAAAATTAACTTCACTAATATGTGATGATTTTGTGTGAGGAATAAAGCATAGAGAAAATATTCTCTGATGCAATTGAAGCAAAGTTTCAAGCTATTTCAATATGAGTTAAAAACTACTTATTTTGAACAAAGTTTTCTTTAAATTTTTTTCCAGTTTGGTATATCCACTTCTAAATATTAACCAAACATTAGTAATTCTGAAAACTGGTTCACAATAAATATAAAATAAAATAAATTACTGTTCTGCACATAACGAATTACGAAACAACAAAGTAATTCCAACCAAAAAAGAAATATAATTTCCAAATGTAGAGTGGATTCATTACAGAACCAATTCCTCTGATGGCTAATAAGTTACATAAAAGGTAAAAGCTACAAGAAACGTAGAAGTTACAGGATATGCAGATATATAAATATATTTTAACACTACATGCGTTTGCATAAGGATTAATTGACTGGCTCATGACAGAAATGGAAAATACGGAAGAAGATAGGCAAAGCAAAGCAGGGTAAATTCCATTTTATGAATACTATGCATCAACCGAAGATCGACATCCTACAAACATTGCACAGAAGAAACTGGAACCTACCTAAAAAATGCAACAAACCCAAGCCTGAAACAAATTCTGAATCCTATCAATCCAGCCCAACTCTTCTGCAAAATCCCAAAATCTTTTCTTTTCCAAAAAAACAAATCCCCCTTCTCAGAATGAATTCAGGAACTCAAATTCATCAAAACCGTCTCAACCAACCCACCAACCATTACCAAATATAATTAAAATTAATTGCCATTACTTTAACATAAATCTATATTATGTCAAAATTTGCATTATAACTATAAATGTATGACTGATCAACATACTACTAATTCTATTGATCAAAACAAGGTATATCAGGCACAGCTCCCGCCTATGTCTGCGATTTTGAAATCCTCCTCTGCCACCCTCAACGGCTCTTCTGCGCGACTGAGTTCCCTCCAACTGTTGTCGTGGACTCTGGCGTTGCCAGTGCTTGCCGGGGTGTGGGTGCTCTACTTGGCATTTCTGATGTTCCTTTCGCGGTCTCCCCTCCTCTTGTCAGAGCTGTTGGGTCTGGGTGCGATGTTCCCCAAGTGAATGGTGCTGCTGTCGTTCCTCGTGGGGATTTGCCCGGTGTTCACCCGACTGCACTCACACCTTCTGGTGTCCGGATAGTTGGTACTCAAGTTTCTAGTGATTCCTCTCGGTTGGATGTTAGTGCTCTACCTCAACCTTCCTTTGTTGGGAAGCGCAACTTTGTTCATGTGACCAGATCTGCTGCGCAGCCTTCCAAAGGGGTTCGTCCTCTTCTCTCTGCCAAGTCCTCTTTTCTGTGGACAGAATGTTTTGGACAACATTGAGTTTAACCAAAGTTGTGCCCTGGTGTGCAGATTCTCCAGTGGGCTTAGGTCATCATTCTTGGGTGAGTAACTCATGGAAGCCTTTGGTTGTTCACAATATTGAATTCTTTTCCTGTGCTAAAGGTTTTTTCATTGCTTCTTTTAGTCTTTTGTTGATCATGATCGAATTTTGGGCAAGATGTGGGTCTGGGGAGTTCACTCCCTCTCTGTTAGGCCCCAGACTACCTCTTTCAATCCCCTTATTGAACCGCTCAATGTGCGTCTAGTTTGGGTCAGACTTTTGAATCTTCCTCTCCACTTTTAGGAACAATCTTGCTATGAGGCCATTGTCAACTCTACTGGCTATTTCTTAATGGTTGATGATGCCATGACTTCTAATGGTTGATGATGCCATGACTTCTATGGGTCACTCCACCTTTGCTTGCATATTGGTGGACATTGACATTTCCTCACCCCTCTCGGGAGATGTGGTCCTTAAGGTTGGGGACAAACCTTGGACTCAACCACTGGATTTTGAAGGCCCCCTTTCGTTGGAGAAAATGTTTTTGCTGTGTCACAAGGGGATGGCTACTTGGTGGAAGGATGCCACCTTGGATCACTTGACTATTTATGCTACTGACTTGGTTGATGAGTCATCCTCCGTTGATGATGTTGTTGTTGATGCTACTGCTGCCTATGAGATTTCAATTCCTGTGGCTCCTAATTTGGACTCAACTCCTAGCACTCCGACTTGCAAATCCACTCTACACTTGTTGCTTCAGCTCTTGACGACACCTCTGCAGTAGCTTGTTGTTGTTCTAAAACAAACCCATGTTGTTCTACAGCTGCACTCTCTTGAATCTACTCATGGTACCCAAGGGGGGACCGCATAGCTTGACCACTCTCTTGATGGTCCCAATAACAGTCTCACTTAGACTGTTGTTTTTCGTAGGCAGAAGGGGAAATCTTCCTGGCCTCACCAAACCCCTCCTTGTCAAGGCTCGGGTGTTCCTACCCCTCCTTGATTGGATTTGGGTTGTTGTTGTTATTGTAAATGTGTTGTTAATAGTCTCTGACTATGTTAAAGTGTCCGTACCCTCTCCCCAAACCCCTCCTTGTCAAGGCTCGGGTGTTCCTACCCCTCCTTGATTGGGTTTGGGTTGTTGATGGTTTGTAAGGTTTTTGTTGTTGTAAATGTGTTGTTAATAGTCTCTGACTATGTTAAAGTGTCCATGCCCTAATTAACGTTTATTTTTAATCAAAAACATAAATCTATATTATTGAATTAATTTAATAAAACTTAATTAATTAATTACATTAAACCTATGATTATTTACACTATTAACTTTAATTAATTAATTATGTTTAGAATTATATTATTAATAAAGTTGCACATGTGTATTTATATACATAAATATTATTCATTTAATTTGTATAATACATTTAATTATAATTATTTTATATCCAATTTATCTATACATTAAGTTTAATCCTTTTTATTTAATTACAAATTATGATTATAATTGTATAGCATAACCATAACACAAAAACCAAGGATCACACTCACCCAAATCGACTCACACTACACAACTAGTGACCTAACACCTAAACCAGATGCATGCTTCAGAAATCAATAGGACACTCTCAATCTTGAGATCGATGCCCAATATTCATATAACATTCATGTTAGTACCCATAATCATTTCAATTTCTATTTCCAATAACATAAAATTCTAAGCATAATGCAAGTAAAGCATACATCATTACATATACTAAGCATCCGTATACTCAGAAACATCACTATCATATGTCTAATCAAAACAGTAAATGTTTTGATTTTGGTTCTCTTTTTTGGCTCTTTGTTCTCTATAAAGACACTGCAATTTTGTTCAAAGTCTTTAGTTTCATGCCCTAGATGGGTATTTTGGTCTATCGGAATGTGGTTCAAGTTCTGGTTAATCTTTACTATTATGTATTTACTACTTTTATTTAATATTAGGCATTTGATTCTGGTTGATAAAAAAAAAAGTAGTAAATATGCTTGAAATTGATCTAAAAAAATTATGTATCATTAACAACCTCCGTCAAGAGGTGTTCAAGCAACCCAACCACTCTCCTTAACCTAGTGAAAGCAAAAATAATTACTCAAGAATTCAATTTAAAAAAAATTGACTTGAGAAGAACCTTCAAATAGTATTTAAAAATCATTGGAAACCTTTGAATGAGTGGCATTTATATGTGCAAAGTATTGTTTTAGTTGATTATCACTACTTCCAAGTGTATCATTATCTTAAAGAAGGTGAATAATGATTTTATGCTTGTATTATAAATTTTGAGAAATTCTTTCCAAGTTAATTATACTTATACTCTACTGGAAAATTAATTACTGTAGTATTGAGTCAAGAGACCAATAACACACTTTAGTGAGAAATTTAGTGATAATCTAGGCAAAATACTCTTTCTCTGATCATTAATTTTATGTGTTTATTCAATATCTATAAAAGTGAAGTCATCATTTTTTGTTCAATAAATTTATGTTGCATTAAATTTTATCAATACAAGTAATATTGAATTCTAGACACATGAGGCAAGTAAGATGTCTAAAAAAATTATATTTTAATGGTCAAGGATAATGTCCGTGAAATGAATAATAATACAAGCACCTTAATCACGAATTCAACATTAATATCCATTATGATATTGAACTAGTAACCATGAATAGAACTAAGGGTTTATATGCCAGGAATCTAGATTTCGTAAATGCACCACACACATTCATATAACTAGGTACGCTACATGCAAAGACCCATATGAAGATTGTCTATGCAGGTATTTGATTTGTAGATGGAAATTGTCTAATTTTTTAAATCAATAAGAAAGAATCTCATTCATGATATATATATTTACACACATACACATAATTTTGACACAAATATGATACAATCTTTGATAAAAAAGAAGTATTATAGAATGAATTTTCACTCAGATGTATACTTTTAATTATTACATCATTTTAATAAGAAAAATTTATAGCATACAATATAAGATCGTATTAGCCACTACACATAACATACTTAAAAAAAACTTTTTTCTGTATTATAAAAATAACTACAAATAGTAATGCCAGCGTTGATGAATGTGTGAAATACGAGTCCCTGAGTTTACAGTCACACCCATCTATTTATCAATTATATTCCCGAATTCCAGCGAGTTAACATAATTCCAAGCTGATTAGTTTGAGCGCTTCTTACCTACACCTGTCATTTCTATAACGCTTCACTGCCAAAGCCTTTACAATATTTCCAGACGCTTCACCTCCCATTTCTCTCTACTATATATATATATATATATATATATATACACCATCTCATGCAAAACCTATAATGAAAATTCAAAATATTTCTGGATAAGCTCCTCCCAGAATTGATATGGGAAAATGGCACATACAAATCATAAATATGCAAGTTAAAAATATTTGCATAAATTACAAAATAAATTTATTGTACTTACAGAAACAAGGGTCCAAACTTTTTAAACAAAGACCCCGTATGACTCCTATTTCTGAATCTATGAATAGAACTGAAAAAGAATCTCAATTATGTCTGTACAATAATTAGCTCCCATTTCAAAAACATAGATATCAAGAGAGAATGGTCCAGATTACACTCAAAACTGCCTAGAGATTCAAAGCAATTTCTTCCTCTCAAAAAAGCTCTTCAAATGCCACAGCTGCCAAGCTGCTACTGATAAGCACACAAAGAAAGACATGATACTGAACCAAGCCATTCTTGAATTTGTTGATATATTTAAAATAGTCAATCCAATGAAATTGTCAAAGGAAGATTAACATTTTTTCAGATGCACATACCTTTGCCGCAAATACAACATTTCTTCATGTATAGAACTAACATGTTCTTCAAGCTTTCTCAACTCTAGCTCCATACCCTGCAATATTAGGAGCCAAAAAATATTCAGTGGTTCGATGTGTTCAAAGTTTCAAACTCGGGCAGATTATCCACCCATCAATTACAAACTAAAGTCCAATAAAACTTATGAAAGGGAACTTTCCAGACAGCCTGTTTATTTTCTGAATTTTGGCGTTGACTTAAGCTAACAAACTAATCTTGCAAGAAACAAGTAGTCCAAAAAGTTGATGATAAAAGTAGGATCTTCATTTTTTTTGGCTGACATTGTAAAATTAGAGCATGAATAGAACAGCAAATAGTGTAGATTTAAAAACAATATCCATATAGTAAGTGATGCTCTGCAAAAAGGATTAGAAAATCTGTTTGATGGCAACACACACAAGAGCACAAGAAACAAACGTTAGTGTTAGCAACAAAAGATTATCCTAAACAGGCATATCAAGAGAGATATTAAGCATGAAATAGAAAGCATATAAACATAGAATAAAATAGCTAATCAAGATGCTCATAGTTGCTCCTCCCTTGTTCCTCTACTCTCCAAGTCCCAAATGAGTGTAGCTCTCAGCTTTTAGCACTAGCCATGGATGCCATATGGAGATTCAAGATAGTTGAATATGATAAGCAAATGCTATGCAAGTGTAGATAGTGATGCTATGAGAAAGCTCTATGCTAATGCCAGTATAACAACAATACTATAATGCTTCCCTCTTTGCTTGAGGAGAAGGGTTCTATTTATAGAAGAAATGGGGAAATGAAGGGTTAAGATTGAGTAATCTTAACAAAGGTTAGGATTGAAAGATATTCAATCCATGTGAGACTTTCAACCCAATCCCATGTTGACAAGTGTCACCATGAGGAGGCTTGAGAGGAGAGATAAGGAGCATTAAATGCTTGAGGGGACATGATGGTTACCCTAGTCAAAGAAATAAATGCTTTGAAGAGACACATGGGTTACATGAGGGTTAAGTTAGGGGTCAAAGTCCTTAACCATGGGTGCAAGTGGAATTAACCATTAATGGTCATGTAAGAGCCATAAGTGGTTTGGAAGACTTTAGAGGTTAATTTGTTGAACACACAAAGCATTAATTGTTTTTCAAAGACTTTGGAGTCTTTGAGAAGTGACTCCAATTTGCTTAGGAATGTGACAATATTTAGGGGATGGATTAGGTTAATTAGGAAGGGTTTAGAAGAATCTAGAAGGGGTTTAGGCATGCAAGTGGATTTTGTAGGAAAATGCAAGTGGGAGAAATTTTGGTATTTTCAATTAAAATAAAATCATTTATTTCAATTAAATGGTGTAATTTGCATTTGGATAAATATTCAAATAAATATTAATTTATTTAAATGAGAAAAAGGAAGATAAAGCATTAAAATTCTTGAAGACTTTGAGGGAAACCATTAAAGGCTTGAAGACTTTAAGGAAAACCATTAAAGTCTTAAGAAGACTTTAAGGGAAGCCATTAAGTTTGAAGACTTTAAAGCCATCAAGTTTGAAGACTTTAAAGCCATCAAGTTTGAAGACTTTAAGGGAAACCATTAAAGGCTTAAGAAGACTATAGAAGGAAGCCATCAAGTTTGAAGACTTTAAGGGAAACCATTAAAGGTTTCAAGTGGGTGAGGATAAATAGGATTTTAAATAAATGATTTATTTAAAATAGTTGTGCAACTTGCATTTGTAGGAAAATGCAAGTGGGTAGAGGATAAAGATGATTTAAATAAATGTTAATTTAAAATTGTTGTGCAACTTGCTTTTGTAGGAAAATGCAAGTGGGTGGAGGATAAAGGTGATTTAAATAAATGATTTATTTAAAATTGTTGTGCAACTTGCATTTGTAGGAAAATACAAGTGGGTGGAGGATAAAGGTGATTTAAATAAATGTTAATTAATTTAAATGTGAGAGGTGGGATTTTGGGGGATTTAAATAAATATTAATTTATTTAAATGTGAGAGAATATTTAATTAAATAAATATGATTTATTTATTTAATTAATGGTCTGAATTTGGTTAAGTGATTTAAATCAAATAAATTGAATAATTTATTTAATTAATAGGAGAATAGGGTTAAGATGAATTAATTAAATATTAATTTAATTAATTATTAATTGATGGTTAAATAATCAAATAAATACTAAGTATTCATTTAATTAAGTGGACAGATTTATGTGACTACAGTAAGCAAACAAAAAGATTGTCAATGCATGCAGGACAGGTTTAAAAATTTTAGGATAAATCATAAACACAGAATAAATGAGATGATATATACATTTGGATTCGTCAACTTGAAAAAAGTAGGCTCGGTCCAAATATGGAAGAGTGTAATGAACAAGGTCTCAACCAAATCATAAACACAAAATAAATGAGATGATATATACATTTGGATTCTTCAACTTGAAAAAACTAGGCTCGGTCCAAATATGGAAGAGTGTAATGAACAAGGTCTCAACCAAGTTCCAATGTTGCAAGGTCACTAAGCTTCCACTCCAACCAAAAAAAAAAAAAAATTCCAAATTTGTTCAATAGTGATGGTAATGTGGCAGTTCACATTTACTTTTCAGCTTAATAAAATGCAATTCCAACCCCAACATAATGATCTGATTAATCCAAATGATTTGGTTCAGTTACAAGATATATCAGATATCAGTGACTGTTGCAAAGCCCTACCTGTCAAATAGATAGCTCAAGGAGTTCAAGAACAAGAATATGAAAGCTCCTACTAGGATTTTAACTCTCCCAAACCAGAGTTCTAGTCTGGAAATGGGGCAGCCTCCCTTTTGGAAGAGCCATTATAATTAAAATTCTCATCAAAATCAAAGGCTCTACACCAAAAAGTTAGGGGAGAAGCCAGGCATTATTTACAATGGCAGAACTATAAAATCACCCATTGCTTGTCTGTCAGCAAACTGACAAGTACAAGACCTCCCTTAGAAGATTTAACTAGAGCTCTACGATTCTTATCAATGGAGAATCAAATCCTTAATGATATCTAGGGCAATCCCAATTGAGAACCTCAGAAAGTCATCTGGGGCTACCCATGTGAGATTTAAATTAAAATATAACATATTCAACCAGTATAAGAAAGAACACCAATAAGTTGTGGTCTAAGAGACAGCAAAAAGAATCTCACTGCATAAATAATAAAATGGAACCAAAATGCTATTAACGTAAGATAATTTAAAAGGTCAACCAAACTACACATAATTAATGGTATACCACTGAAAGGATAAATTTTGCTCTCACTAATAACATCCCCCCTTAAAATACAACTTGGATGGATAAAAGGTGGCATTAACACACCAAACCTCTTAAGAGACAAAAAGGCCTTAACATTACCCCTAATTACAGTTTCTAACAGTCCAATCAGCACCCACAATCTTATTAGCCGGTCATCTCTCCTCACAAATCTGAACTTAGGATCTTCTAGGTCCTCTCCCACTTGTCTTAGTCACGAGAGCAAAGATAGCTCATTGTTTTCCACTCCAGATCTATGATGCTGTATACATGTCCCACTATTTTCCTTATCTTCTTCAAGGGTAATAGCAGCCCACCCAAGAAGCCTAATACAACACCTAGAAGCAGGAACCTCAAGCATAGGATTTCTTTCCAATGTGGAGCTATTCCCATCCTGCCTGATGCGGTCAACACCCAAATATCTCCTCTCTAAATCCTACAATGATGCAACACCATCATAAACATCCTCATCGCCTCTTGAAAGATCCTCAAAATACACCACTAAAGAGCCCTCAGTCATACTTTCAATCACACGATCCCACGTTTGAAACAATGCTGATTAACATACTTCCCTGAGTGCGAGTTTTTCATTAACTCGCGGGTAATCGCGAGGCATTTCAGGCCGTGAGTCACTCGCGTGTATACTCGGCAACGAGTAAAACAAAATTCTCGCTGTGATTAAATACCAAAAAATCGCTGAAAATCGCTAAATACTGGTGGAAAATTCGGCGGTAAAAATAAATAAAGTGCAACAAAACGAAAAACCTAATTTTTATTTTACGTTGTCTTGTTAAACCGTGACGGGACGAAAATATTGGAGGCGTTTTTGTCATTTTCCAAGGCAAATAAAACGAAGGATTGCAGGAAGTGAAGCTTGTGTTTCCGTCATTTTCCAGCACAGAAGTTAAGCCGACGTGAACGCGAAGTTCGAAGTTCGAACTAGGTTTTAATATTTATAAATTTATGCTCTTGTTTTTCAGCCGACAAACTTCGTAGCATTTAGAATCTAGAACACATAGTTAATTTAGAAAACATCTTAGAAGTCATCGAATTTTTATTTGAAAGGTTTTTCAGTCCAAAAATCCAATCCAATCAACACTTTTGAAAGAAAAGTGATAAGAATTCCTTTAGAATATTGACCTCGAATGCAATAACACTGCAGAATCGCAGATTATAATATTATATTTATTATTAAATAACAGTTAGTATGTGGAGAATTGGAGATGATCAAAATAAAGAGATCAAATGTTGCATTATTGCTACGATAATGATCAGAAAATTAGTAATAATGCAACATTTACAAATGTAAGAAAATTAGTAAGATAGCTAGTCTTTAGGAATTGTGGAGATCAAATGTTGCAATATTACTAATTTTTTTATCATTATTGTTTGACTGTCAAACAATAATGATTAGAAAATTAGTAATAATGCAACATTTAGAAATGTAATAAAATTAGTAATATAGCTAGCCTTAAGGAATTGTGGAGCTTGGATATAATTTTTTGTTTTTATTAGTTAACCTGTAGTTGTACTATTTTTCATCTGCATATGTCTAAATGTAGTCTCTTTGTTTTGCTAAGTTCTCTTCTCATTTTTCTGAAAGAAAATGGCTTCTAAAGGTGAAGGTGGTGGGCCTACTGGCAGAAAGAGAGACCCTTGTTGGAAACAAGGTACACCAGGTCCAGAACGAGGAGACGTCCTTTGTAACCATTGCACCAAGATTATAAAAGGTAGCATTAATAGGTTCAAATATCACCTTGCAAAGATTGAATGTCAAGATACCAAAAAATGTTTGAAATGTCTTGAAGAGGCTACGAGGGATGCAATAGAAACGCTTGAAGCATATGATCAAAGGAAGGCAACAAAAAAGAGAACAGTACAGGCAATGGCAACTCCAAGGGCAGATTTGAGTTCTATGGGGTCACATACAGATATGGGGGCATCTAGTTATTCCCTTGGGCCACGGATATGAGGAATAGGAAGTGTGGGCAGCCATATGGAAAACTACTTTGTTCCACGTAACACTCCTGGTGCACAACCTGGATTGCTAGGCACTGCATGGAATAAAGAGGCTCACCAACAGGCAAAGGTAGTGTGTGCTAGATTTTGGATCTACAACGATATTCTATTCAATGTTGTTTCTAGTCAATATTGGGACCAATTGGTCACCACATTGACTGTGGTAGGTAAGGGGTTCAACTCCCCAAGTCGTTATGAGATGAGTGGGCCATTATTGCAAGATGAGATCCAAAACACTCATGCATTAGTGGAAGAGAAAAGGAGTATTTGGGAAAAGAATGGCTGCACCATTCTTTTTGATGGGTGGACAGATGGTAGGAATAGGACACTCATCAACTTTCTACCTGCTTCAGGGGGACAATTAGTATTTTTAAAATCAATTGATGCCTCCAATGAAGTGAAGAATGCATAGACCTTTTGCAACATGTTGGATAAGGTGGTGATGGATGTGGGAGTGTGGAATGTCGTCCAGGTTGTGACTGATAATGCAGCTGCATATGTTGCAATTGACAAACTTCTAATGGCTAGGCATTCGACATTGTTTTGGAGCCCTTGTGCTTCTCATTGTCTTGACTTACTCCTTGAGGACATAGGGAAACTAAGTTGGGTGAATAAAGTGGTTGAATATGGAAGGAATATCACCAAATACATCTACAATCACACATGGGTCTTGAATCTTATGAGAGAGCACATTGATGGTAAGGATCTTGTGCGATCGAGGCTCACACACTTTGCTACCAATTTCCTAACCTTGCAGACCATACTAGCTGCATTGCCCAACCTGAAGCCGATGTTCATGAGTGAAATATGGTTGGGGAGTCCTTATGCTACGAAGCCTGAAGCAGAGAAGGTCGTGGTTTCCATTTTTTATTCTAATTTTTCTAAGATGGTGGAGGAGATTATCAATGTAAGTTTTGAAACTTTAATTGATAATTTATTATTCAATTTTCTAATATTACAATCTATTGATTTTGTTAAATTTTTTATATGTAGGTGTTTGAATCATTGGTGAGGGTGCTACGAATGGTGGATGGGGATCATAACTCCATGGGGTATCTATATGAGGCCATGGATAAGGCCAAAGAGGCAATCTGATACCCATGAAAATACCATCACAATGTGAGGGGTCGACCCCCCTCATACCCCTTATAGACCCAGGGTTACCATCCAAGGTGTCCCTCCCCTGCAATCATCCACTCAGACATCTCAAGCCAAAATAATCATTCAAGGAGTTGCACCCTCAAATGATTGCAATGTGACCACCCATAGAGGGAAAGTAACCATCTAGAGAGCTCATCCCCCTCCCCTGCAACCTCCCATGTCATCCACCCACCAATATGATCTCCTTGATCATCTCAGGAAAACTCCTGCATAGATCTCCACACGTGAGCTCCTCAAAACATCCCCCATTCATAAAGAGATCCTTGATCAGGCCCTCCTAGTATAACATTAATGCAGACCAATTTCAAGCCCTAATAGGAAACCTTGTTTCCCAACACCATCTCGCTTTCACATCCAAGGACGCACCAATCGATGATCCATCCCACAACAAACCCCTTCATATTGAGGCCCTTGTACAAAAATATAAAGTTAAGCGAGTCCTTATAGATGGTGGATTTGGTTTGAATCTGTGTACATATAAGTTAATCAAACAACTAGGAATCTTTGAGGACCTGGTTGACCCATCTGGAAAGATCACAATTAAAGCATATGATGATGCAAAGAGAGTTTCCAAAGGTACCATTACATTACCTCTTCAAGTGGGCCCGAGTAACAACCTATCAGGTTTTGGACCTTGAGCTTCCTTATAATATCCTCCTTGGTCATATGTGGATCCATTGCATTTAATTTGTTCCCTCCACATACCATCAATGCCTTAAATTTACATTCAATGGTAGAGAGACCACCATCTGTGCGGACCCAAAACCCTTCGAGTATTGGAAACTTCTTGAAGGGAAGAACCCTTACCATTGCCCACTCAATAGACCAGCTCCACTTCCCCCATCTGATCCATCCAATGTCGCATACACCTCATCTAAATTTGAGGTCAAGGTCAAAATTATAGACAATAGCTGTCGAGAGTATACCCTACAGAATGTTCTCTATGTGGGTCAACTCTCACCCTCTCCTAAGTCATATGGAAAGCCAAAGGAAATCAAGAAACAAGATAAGTCCACTATCAAATGCAAAGAAACTACCTTCCAACAGTGGGGCCCACTTGATGAGGAAAGTTTAGAAATCGATGTTACCTCTTGGTTGTATCGAGAGGAAGATGAAGAACCAGCAAACATCCCAAATCAGATGTATCCAAAAGCATCTGCCATGGTAGATAAGATGGGTTACAAGGGACATTGTCTTGGACTAGAAGAAAAAGGCAGAAAAGCACCCATCTCTCTGATCTCTTATAAGTACAATAGAGGCTTGGGTTTCTCTCCTATACCCAAGATCACTATCGCTGGCATCCAGCCAGATCCTCCTACTGAAGTCAAAGATTCTAATGAAGAGAAGTTCCACGAAATGCTTTTCGAATACCTCGATGATATATGTCATGACACCCATGTAAACACTATCACCCCCATAACCCCTCCCAATCCATATGAACTTAAACTTGTCCATCTCGAACTTATTGACGAGGACCAATGTGAACCACCTGTTTTGGACATCTGTGTCAATGATTATGCTCTCATAGAATTACTTAACATGCAAGACCCTGAGAACCACACATCTATCAATGGGATACAACTTCATCCAAAAGCTATGGGATACAGCTTCATCCAAAAGCTTACTTTGGTAGTCAGATCAACTCCCTCAGTCGCAAAAATGAAAATAAAAAGAAAAATCAAAAGTCCTTTGATGAAAACCTCTCTGAGGCACCTTCGAACATGGAAAAAGTAAAAATAAAGGATGCATCTTCAAGTGAAAACTTGGATCATGCACTTGAAGATGAGAGAATTGACCTCCCTACCATGGTTCCCTTGCAACTAGAAAAGTCCCCTCTACTCATTGAGGAAACTGACACAATCAATATGGGCACAGAAGAAACACCAAAGAATGTGCTCATCACCAAGTCACTTACTAATCAAGAGAAACAAAATTTTATAAGCTTTAAAAAAAAAACACAAATCAATTTCGCCCAGTCATATGCCGACATGTCAGGCCTTAATCCCAATTTGGTAATACATAATCTTACAGTTTGTCCAAATGTCAAACCTGTCAAGCAGAAACTACGCAAGATACACCCTCAAATTGCCCTCCTAGTCAAAGCAGAACTAAAAAAGATGTTGGATGTTGGCTTCATCAAACCCATTGATTATCCTAAATGGGTCTCCAACATTGTACCTATTAGCAAGCCCGCCAGGGGCATCAGAATTTGCACGGACTTGTAACATCCTAAAAGTGCACCCCTTGCAATTTTTGACTGTATTTGGGTCTTTGCCTTAGTGCATGCACAACTGAGAAAATGGACCATGGCATGGCACCTTGGGATTAGTGCATGGACCAAGGCATGGCACCTTGGGATCCCCTAAAGAGGACCTATCTTAGGGTCCCTCCCTTTGGCCTATCTCAAAATGGAGTGGCGAAATCCCCCCTATGTCGGCCCAAGTCAAAAATCAGTCAATTAAACCTACTAGCAAGTATATAAGAGGGACTTCCCCTCACATTTGACATTCATCAATCCATTACATCAAGTGTTCAAGCATTCAAGAGATCAAGAATTCAAGCAGTTAAGAGCAATTGAGCATTGTCAGTCTTCCTTCAAGCTTTGCAGAAGCAATAGAGTCAAGATTTCAAGCATTGAAGAGGAGATCATCATTATATTTCATGAAATCTTAACTCCATGTGGAGGCTAGCAAAAATTCACAAGGAGGATATAGGTGTGCAGTTGTACTTCTGGAATTAAGCTTTATTCACAAAGACACAAAAACCCTTTTCGACACACGGAAGTTCGATGGACCAAGTGCAGGGCGCCCCTATCTAGACACACGCTCCCTGCAATTTTTGCCCAATTTTGCAAAGAAGCTCCAAATCATCTCAAACTTCTTAGATGTAGTTGCACGACTGAATCCCAAACCTGTAGCTCACTGTTTTCATATAATTTGTCTTCATTTTCAACACTTTGTCTTAATTCAATTGATCAACTTACAAAAGAGGGTCAATTGCATTCCAATCACAACCAATATACTTAGTATTCAATCCTTGCATCCTTTGAGATTGGATCTAGTAGATTCATCCCCTCTCCTTTGAATGTAAAGTTTCCTCAAATGAAAATTGAGCTTAGTGAATTTTCCCTTCCAACTGGAGAATTTGCTAAGCTCCCAATTTTCCACTTTACATTTTGGTGAACTCGACTCCTTACACCCTTAATTTTGATTTTTGTTTTCAGATCTGAGTGTATGCAATTTAAAATTCAAATTTTCAATTACAAGTTTAATTTCCTTGCATTTTTTTAAAAATTTAGAGGTTGAATTCACAAAAACCCTATTTTTTAGATTCAAAATTGAGCTTGTCATTTGTCTAAATTGGATTGATTGTTTTAGATCTGAGAACTTTTCAATTTTGCAATTCAAGTTTTCATTTACACTTTCAATTTTCAAAAAAAATTAAAATTAAGTGGTTAAATCACAAAAACCTAATTTTTAATTCTAAAATGGACCTTGTGAATTGCGTACATCTTGAATTAATTTTCAGATTTGAGTCTTTGCTTCAATTTTAAAAATCATTTTCCCTCCTTGCAGTATTCAAATTCTCAAATTTAAATTTTTAAAATTAAGCGGTTTATGCAACAAACCTTAATTTTTAAAATTAAGTTAATCCTGTGCAAATTCAAATTTTCCTTTAAGAATTTAATTGATTAAATTAAATCTAAAATCTCTTGTTGTCTCTCTAAACATAATAAAAGTTGGCCCTTAAATGTGCCCTTTTTGTTCTTCTTTCAATTTATCATTTTATCATTCATCCTAAGTGTGTCATATTTCAACCTTCAAAACTTATTTTCGCATATCTAGACATCTCCAATTCCCATATCCTTCTGGAATTCGCATTAAAATCACAATATCTTGCTTCCCTGAAAAATTGGTAAAAATTTGGTCAGACCATGTGTTCGAACCGTGCTGCTACCACCCTGGTCCTGACTTTTTCTACTCAATTTTTGGGAGCCTATTTTGACTGTATTTTATTGCATAATTCCAAATATTTATGATATTTTATTGATTTTAGGTCACCCTAATCTGAATTTCAACATTTCCATTTTCAATTTAAATTTTAAAATTGAGTGGTTAACTATATATACCCTAACTTTTAAAATTAAATTGATTTTTTCTATATTTAAACATTTCAAAATTTTAATTAAGAGGTTAGATTTGGACAACCTTAATTTTAATTTTGATTTTCCCTCCTTTCAATCTTTTAAAATTAAGAGGTCATTTTCAACCCTAATTTTAAATTCAAATTTTTATCTTCTAGGGGATAATTTCAAATTTAATTTAAGAAGTTATTTTAATAAAACCCTAATTTTAAAATTCAAATTCCTAGGAGATTGCATTATTCTTTCCAATTTATTTTCCCTAGTGCATGAGTTTTCCTACTATTAGTTCTACCTATAGTATCCCCATTAGAAGAAGTTGTATAATTAAGCTTGCCCAAGGTTTAATTACCGACGAAATGAAGCCTAATTTGGCTAGATTTTTCAATGAGGATATTGGTGGTTATTATAATCCTACAGATTTTCCCATTTATCCTCTTTATAATTCTCACAATGAGGAGGATTCACTAACTAGAATATTCGTTGACCAATTGGCGAATATGGACAATCAATTTGACAATCTTCAACAATGGATGAGTCAAGAATACCCAGAAAGTGAATCTCTCCCATTGATTATAGGATTCAAGAAAATGATTCAAAGTGATAAACATGGTGTTTATATTTTGTGTGGTATTTCTCATATTGTAGATTCTAATATCATGGATATGAAGAGTTGTGTTGAAAAGATAGCTTATACACAACCTCCTAGTCAGGTTAATCATTTCATTCCTTTAAAAACTCCTATGACTAGTGTTCATACCTTCACATCAAATAACATGGCTACCTTTACACAAAATCTTATACCTACAAATGTTAATCACCGAGACAATACCTCTTCTTTCATTTCTCCTACCATGAGTGTTCCCCTTGTTACCCAATCACATTCACCACCTATAAATGTTAGTCAAGGGGGGAATTTTCTCAATCACAATTCCTTCATTCCTCCTATGAGTCTTCCATGTGTTACCCAATCTTCTCCATTACCTACTTATCATTGTGTCCCACCTCCTTATTCTCAATCTCTTCCTTCATTCAACAATATCACTCCACCCTATCAATCCAACATGTCTAATTTCAATCCTTCTACCAAACCTACAATCAATAGTCTAGCCCAAACAGTGTCTTCTTTAGAATAACAAATAGCTTCTGTGAATCAATCCAAGTATAATGTGCCCACGTTTGATGTGGCGATCCCATTATCCAATGACATTGTTAGATTCATCCCCCCTAAACATGCAGAGGTCCCTCAATTGGAAATTTATAATAAAAAGGTGATCCCGTAACTCAAGTTAAAATATTCCAAACTTTGTGTAGTGACTTTTCTCATGATTGAAGGTTGTTAGAAAAATTATTTACTATCACATTAAGAGATAGAGCTTTGCAATGGTATTGTTCTTTGCCTTCATGTTCTATTACTTCTTTCCAACAACTGGATAATCCTTTCATTCAAGAATTTCACAATAACATTGGTCCTAAAGTTACTTTGACTGATTTGATGCATTGTAAACAATGAGTTAAAGAAAAAGTGACTGATTTTATTGGTAGATATAAGCATTTTTATTCTCGAGTTTCTTTTCATGTGCCTAATCAAGATATTCAAAAGATTTTCATTGCTAATTTACAAAAAGATATTTGGGATAAACTTCTCTTAACTGAGTTTGCTTCCTCTCCTCAATTGTGCACAGTACTTCACAATTATCAATTGACTATGAGTCAATTGGAACAATCATCTCCTTCTATGGCTCTGGGTGATAAGGGTGATAGTTCTCAACAACCGTTTGTGAATTTCAAACCAAACAAAGGATTCATCAAATTCAAAGACAACATTAATAAAAGTCAACTTGTAGGTGCTACATGTGTGCCTCCTTTGTCTAAATTATTTAAAAGAGAAAAATATTTTACTCCTTTGAATGAATCTTTGCATAGAATTATGTCTCAGTTAATACAAAGGAATGTGTTAAAACTTTCTCAAATCAAACGAATTGATCCATCTAAGATAACTTCACCTTACTTTGATGCTAAATCCTTTTGTCAATATCATCGTCAACCTGTTCATGATACCGAGAAGTGTTTTTCATTGAGAATTAAGATTAAAGAATTGATTGATAACAATACTATATCTGTGGGAGGTGTCAATGATAAAGGAAACAAATCCATAGCTCCTCCTAATTAGAACCTTCAAATTTTCACTGATCCTTTACCATCTCATTCCACTGATGTGATTGAAACTGATCATCTTACTTTCTCTCCCAATGATGTTGCCCTTCAAACTAATAATATGGTGAACCTTGTAGATTAACAAGAACCTCCTAAGGATTTGTGCATCACATTCTATCCTAGTGAGACCATTAAGGCACCTGATGGCCCATTATACATAAGTACAAAAATCAAACATATACCCTCTGGAGAAGTGCTTATTGTTTGCAATTGACACTCATCTAGTGGCTTCTAATGGTTGATTATTGGTTTAGGGTTGTCATTGATGGCAACTCTTCATCAGATTCCCATTCGATAGTCATGGATCTTTATTTCTGGAAGAGGATGTCAACCAGTAGCCAGTTAACCGGTATTCTAGCTTGAACAGAACAGTTTTGGTCCAGAAGTTTTCCAATGATTATAGTGTCATGAATCATGTACGGGATGATTGATCCAACATAGAGACATGATTTTATCATTATTTTGGTGATCTTCACTTATCTTTGGTGATCCGGTCAAGCCGACATGTGACTACATGTTACATTAGCAAGCTAACTTGATAAATGATCTATTTTGTGATTATGGATATATAAGACCGATGTAGATGTTCTTTTTGGTAGATGGTATGATTGTATGCGAGTGAGTGATGATTTATAACCCTTAGTAGTGCAGTTTCACATGCGCATTCTTGATCTGGTTGCTGACTGAGACAAAGAACAGAGCAAAACAAAGCAAAATAGAGCAAAACAACATTGGTGATACAGTCAGTATCTTTGGCACTTAACCAGAACTCATCCAGGCATTGTAGATTTTATTTTGGAGTTCGTTTATTTTAATTCATCATTGTAATCAATTAGTAAGGAAGTGATAATTTTGTGGTTGTATCCCTTATTGTATTTGAATAGTGAGCTCTAGGCAGTGTGTCTGAATGCCTATGCATTCCCCATATTCTAATATTATTTTTCTATTGGCCATAGTGGAATAATATTGTGGGTTCAATTCTCACCGTGGTTTTTTCCATTTGGGTTTCCACGTAAAATTTATGGTGTTATGATTTTGTGGTTTTTTTTTTTATGTTCCTGCATTTCAGTTTCATGTTTATTCTTCTTGTGGTTTAAAGTTAAGTCAGTAATTTTGCTAACCAATAGATCACTGATTCTCCCCCCCTCTGAGTGATCCTTGATTCCAACAATTGGTATCAGATCTTCGTTTCTCTGAGGAAGCCTAACCGCTTGAGGAAGGCCTGAGAGATTGAATCAATGGATTTCGGTTTTCAGAGACAGCTTAGTGTGGCACTTGAAGATCTTGATGCAGCAAGAAATGAGATTAGTTCCTTAAAGAGAAACCTGAATATTGTTGATGACTTCATTAATGACTTGAAGGATCAAGTGAACATTTCAAGAGACAAGAGGAAGGAATTAATGGACAAGGTGAAGGAGAAAGAAGATCAAATCATTGAAAATCAGGGCACTAGTACATTCGGGGCTAATTTCCGACAGTCGATCGTCGAAATTGCGACTACTTTTCGTCGGATTGCCGACAAAAAAATTCATCAAAAAATTATTGTCGGAATTTCTGACGATGTCTTTGAACGTCGGCATTATGAAGACACCATGGACTCTACCGATGACAAGCATGATTTCTCTTTCAATCAAAAAAGTCATCGGACATACAACATCCTCATAGGATATTTATTTAGATTGTGTCAGAATTTTGACGGATGTCTCAAACTTTGTACCGATGAGAATGTTGTTGGTCCAACGGTTTGGTCGTCGGTCCAGTAATATGCATCGACAATTATCCAATAAGGAAGTGTCATCGAACATACATCATCCTCATTGGATGTTTGTTTAGTTGGGGTTAGAATTTTGATGAAAGCCTGAAACTTTGCACTAACAAGAATGTTGTTGGTTCGACGATTCTATCATCGGTGGAAAGTTTAGTCACCGTCGTAATTCTGACGAAAATTTATTTTTAAAAAAAATATTTATTATTATCTAGACATAAAACACACCTCATTGATATGTACAACGAATGATATTCTATCCCCATCAACTACCAATAGGGGGCATAGGTTTCAAGCTAATATGATCAGGTGCACCATGGTTGAGATGGTTCAACTCCTAAGAGGATTGTATGAACCACTGAGTACTGGTAAACCTACCAAAAATGGTGCTGATAGGGAATTAGCTAACCCAAATAGAAGAGCCTTTAAAGCCAATCAAGGAGATGAAATGACTTTATCTACCTTATCTAAGTTAGTTGTTCTTGGGAGCTACCAAAACTTATCTACTATATATTTACATGAAATGAATTTATCTACTATATATACACATATTTCTTATAAGTATATCCCAAATTGATAATCTCATATAAAGTGTCATCCTATGTCAATATATGACATATACCTATTGAATGACATGTATATATCCCATACTAAGTAGTTACTCATTATTATATATTCAACATATATTCAAAGACGATAATCATGTATTCCAGACTAAATGAATATCCTCTTTAATAAAATAAATCACATGTACAAGGTTATTGGGTTGATCGAGTCCAATAGAAAAGTACAATAGGTAAAGATAGTACTAAAAATAATGTTAATAGCATCTTAAAAAAAATAGAAATGCATTATGACCACCCACAAAACACTTGATATAAAATAGTTCCAACCTTTCTTTTGTTTAAGTAACTAGGGTATTTGAATTTAAATTTTGGTAAAAATAAATAAATTTTAAAGGTTATCTCTCCCCCTATATAGTTCAACATGCCCACATGTTTACTCCTAAAAAATTTCAACTCATTTAGATATCTTATTTTCTAGTTATGAAATTGATCTTGGGACCTATGGGTTATGGGCCCATAATATACTTAAGTGAAGTTAGCATAAAACATATCAATTATGTTCAATTACATCAATCTCCACTTGGAGTGTTTAATATACATATCATCAATGATTACAATGGTTATTTCAATATACATTTGAATTACAACTTGCAAGAATAGATGAAAGAGCAAGAACATGTGCTGAGGGAGGTGGAGGTGCTCTCTGAGGTGATCATGAATTGAGTCCATCGGTCCCCAATGGTGGTTTGCAATGCCACCCGACCACGTGGAACCCTTAGGTCCACCCCATCGTGCTTGTGGAGATAGTTCTAAATAGTCAATCAAAGTATATGAGGGGAATGATAGGCTCACACATGCCATACACGATGCATACATGACACAAGTAATGGAACAATACAGTGCAACATCAATAGAGAAGGATGATACCAAGTCATGAATCCACATAGGGTCACTACTTTAAAACTACACAAGGCATTAGATTCTAGAGTGCAATGGAAGAAGTCTCATCGTATGTGCTCATGGGGACGCACCATATGGAACCAAGCATTCTCTCAAATGGATGAGAAGGATGATCATGCAATCCTTGTGCTACATGAGCAAGCATGTCTGTTCTGACAAGTCCCAACGCTCCATGTGCGGGCATGCCTTTCATCGTATGTGCTCATGGGGATGCACCATATGGAACCAAGCATTCTCTCATACAGACGAGAACAACGATCACACAATCCCTGTGCTACATGAGTGGGCATGTCTCTTCGCACAAGTCCCAACACTCCATGTGTGGGCTTGCCTTTCATTGTATGTGCTCATGGGGACACACCATATGGAACCAAGCATTCTCTCATACGGACGAGAATAATGATCACACAATCCCTATGCTACATGAACGGGTATGTCTATTTGCATAAGTCTCAATGTTCCATGTGTGGGCATGCCTTTCATCGTATGTTCTCTTGGGGATGGACCATATGGAACCAAGAATTCTCTCATGTGAATGAGAACAACGATCACATAATCCTTGTGTGAGTGGGCATGCCTATTTGCACAAGTCCCAACACTCTATGTGTGAGCATGCCTTCCCAAAACATCCTTGATGTTGTGATAGCGCTCAAGGCGTGCTCAAGGAACCAATTATCTTGTTATTTGTTTTAACCCAAGTCTATTGTTATGTTATCACTTGATTACAAAACTCCCCAAACATGAATGCCAAGCGTACCACTTTCAAATGAGGGACACGAGTGGGAGCCACTCCCTAGACTCAAGTCAGTATAAGCTCATGCTATATCTAAATGCAAGACATCTCAAATACATCAAATTGTCTCAATTGTAAAATGCCATTTTCATACATAAGCAAGACATACTCAATTGGGCACAACACTAAGAGAACGGATCCCAATTGATCCCTTATAAAAATTCACATATATGTTATCATGATTCCATAATAGAATATCATCTCAAAATCATCAAATACCACTTTTCAATAATTCCCAAGTTTGGACCAAAAACCAGTCATGAGGCCAATTTCCATTGGTGAATGAATGAACGAAAGATTTTAATGACGTCTACGAGACTAAATAGTCTATGGGACCAAGACAAACACCCTTAACTAATGGACCTCAAAAAAATTGAAATTTCAAAGTGCATAAAATGAAAATGCAAGATAGCCTTTTGATTCTAATCAACTCAACAATACAATACTCCCTCGATTTGTCATTTCAACATCCCAAATAGAATTGAATAGCATTGTAGACACCTAAAATTGTCATGTTTAATTAAATAAATATTTTATTTATTTAATTATCTAAGCCTAATTCTTCTATTAATTAAATAAATCTTTATTTATTTAATTAATTCATTTATCCTCTTCTAGCCTTATTTCTCATTTAAATAAATACATTTATTTATTTAAATTATCCTTTTCCTAAAATTAAATAAATATTTTATTTATTTAATTGATCCCACTTCTTCTATTAGTTAAATAAATCTTTATTTATTTAATTAATTCATTAACCTTTTCTACCCATGACACATGTCATTCATCTCTTAATTCCTACACTACCTACCTCTCTTATTATTTTATTATTTCTTCTACCTACCCTCTAATCATAGCCGACCTCCTTTTACACCTCTCAATCTTATCCCTCCATTTCATATAGTGTCTTCTATATAAGGAGATGCTTCCTTCATTATCGACCCTAATCATGAATTCTAATCAAGCATTCTAATGACCTAATCGACAATTTGGAGGACTTGACTACATTACGATCCTACTTGCAACTACATTCCGTTCTTTGTTGAGCTCTTGTGCACATAAAATCTGAGAGCAAATATATCAAGCAAGATCAATGGAGATAGGAAGAATGGAGATCAAAACCCTATTGGACATGTAATAGTATAATCTTTGTGATTTCATGTGATTTGCATTGTCTTAGGTAATCTTCATATGTTATGGTGGATCTTTGTTGTTGTTAGGCTAGGGTTTTGTGGTTGGATTCATTTAGCCTTTCAATATTGTTGTTATTGTTATCCATTTTCACCATATACATTTTGGCACGCCCGGTGGGACACTTGTCCCTTTGCATTTAACCTCCTTGTTGCAGATCTTGTGTTTTTGAAGTTGCACATCGGACATTTTCGGTAGCATTTTCGGTATTTTCGTGTCTGCGCACTTTCGGATCGCGTTTTTTATTTTCAGGCGCGTCTGCGACAACTGGATCCGCGTCTGTGTTTTGTCAATATTTCATTTTGCAGGTTCCAGGGAGGCACGTCTGTGTTACAAAAGCGTGTTTGTGTCATTTTTACCCGCGTCTGTGTTGGGAAAGAGCGTCTGTGATTTTTACTCGCGTCTGTGTCTCACAGAACCACGTTTGTGTCTCAAAGTCGCGTCTGCATAGGGGGTAATCGCGTCTGTGTATTGTCTGTTCCAAAATTTTGAAATTTTAGTGATTCAGTTTTCGGATTTTGCATTTAGGGTTTCAGATCTGGTTTATTTTGAGCTAACATTTTCGGATCTAGCTAACACAATTGGTGCAGCTTGCCTTGGAAGCTAAATCGTTTGGTTGAAGGCCCCTATTTTCACAAAGTCTTTTGGGTTTTAAAATTTACCTAACTTGTGTGCTTGTAGGAAGGGGTGATTATTTCAAACAACCCAAACTACTAACAACTCTTTGTTGCAGGTCCTTGCCAAGAGTTTTTGATTTTTATTGTGTGCCTTGTTTTCATAGACTAGCAAACACTTCCATTGGTGCACTAAAATTGAATCATTGTCTTTTGTGTCTTGAGCAATAGGCTCTTTTTGTTTAATCTTTAGAGGGCCTGTCTTCCCATGTGGTCATTAGGACTACTAGTGAGAAGAGAACGACCCAAGTGGTAGCGAGGAAAACCCACCTCATCCGAACCACTATAATCAAATGTATTCATGGTGAAAACTATGAATAATGTGTGTTGATTAGTTCATACCGACACTATGTCTCCCCATAAACCCGTTTGATCAAATTTATTTGATCAATTGTAGGGCGTAACCCCTACCGGCTGGGAACCTTCTGTACTTATAGAGCTGAAAGTGCTGCATGTATGGCCACACGAGCGGATGCCCTTACTAGCACCATTTTGTTTTAGAGGCCCAAATCCTTCTAGTTGTTGGGGCAGGAGGTCGGACCTCTGGTAGCGGCCCACACACATACGGTTCTTAGTAGAGATACAAAGTTCGCCATGGGGAGTTTTCATGGGGACTGATGCTTGGCTAACCCGAGAAGTGAGTGCCGAGGGTGGAGCCAGTGAGGTCAAGCATCTAAGTATCTGCTCCGAATAGCGTAGCCTCGGGGGTAAAACCCCATGTGGGATCAACAACTATTGTCTTGGCTAGCCATAAGAATTGTGCTTGACTTATGTTAAACATTCAAAACATTCAAGACCAAATAGCAAAACATTGTGTCTTTTGTGTCTTCAAGTGTATGCAAAACAATTTTACATCAAACAACACACTTTTCTTGGAGTCATTTTGGAGTCTAAACACTTGCAAACATTGAGTCCTCATCAACATTGTGTCCTCTTGTCACGAAAAACAGTCAAACAGTTAGATTTGGTCACAACAAAATGACTTCACAGATTGGAAAAAAATTGCACAAATTTTACAGAAACGCGTCTGTGTCTGTTTTAACCGCGTCTGTATTGTCTAGGCGCATCTGCGAAGGGCAGAATAGCGTTTGTGTTTATAACGGCGTCTGTGTTCAACATAGTAGCGTCTATGTCAGGAAACCGCGTCTGTGAAGTATACAGTCGCGTCTGTGTCCAGAATTGAAAAACTGTTACAGTCCAACAAACATAAGCAAGAAAATCTCAGAAACGCGTCTGCGTTCAACATAGTAGCATCTATGTCAGGAAACCACATCTGTGAAGTATACAGTCGCGTCTGTGTCCAGAATTGAAAAACTGTTACAGTCCAGCAAACAAAAAGAAATCAGTTTCGGAATACTTGAGCTTCCTAGGTTGTTTCTTCAGGTTTCATCTAGCATTCAACCTGTCTTTGGGTCTCACAAAATCCATCATTGCTTTACATCTTGCTTTACATTCACACTTGTCTAAACTTGAGTCAAATGGTCATTTGCTTGTCCTCATCATACTTTGTCAACACACTACATACAACAACACTTTGCTAGGTGGTCCCTCATCAAGGTTTCTTACCTTTGGGTCTCATTTGGTCTTACTTAGGGTCAAGGTCAGCTTACCTCATCAAGAGAAACTATCCTCTCTTTGGAAGTCACACCTACTCTACTACATACATACTTGGTCTTACACTTTGGACATTGCAAGTACACCTCAGATTCATTTACATTCCATACAACTCTTGGTCTTCCATACTTTTTACATTTTCATCTAGTCTCACACATCTTGGTCAATACCTAGTTCATGGTTGAAACCCATCTTCAAAAATCTAGGAGAGAAACTAAAGAGGCTCAAGAGTCCGCAAACATGAGTTCTTATGAGTATGAATGATTTATTTTTCAATACTGATCACACTACATTGTCAGACATGGATGTCTATAGAAACATTCCAAATGTTGAAAACACGGGCACTACAAACAACAATGTTACACACAATGACAATTTGGACAACTTATCAATACATTCAGCAGATGTGGAAGAATCCATTATGAATCCCCATTTCAATCGATTGGTTGAGGAAATAATGAGGAGGGATAGACAATATTTCTTACACATGATGGCACAAAGTGGAGCCAAGATACCTCATGATTTTGACATGTCTCAAATAATGGAAAACCGACCTTTGCAACAAACTCACTCCAACATGGATCAAAGGAGACCTAATAGTGGAGGAAATAGAGGACCACACATGGTACCTGAATCACCATCAGTTTTGCTTCAAAAACCAGAGGTCCCACATCCACATGGTCAAACATATGATACTCACCTTCGCAGACCATTATGGAAGTCTTATGGAGAAAAATATGCTCAATCACATATCAATGCTAAGGATCAACCACCAAGGCAATGGGATATTCCAAGGCATGCTCAAAATTTGGACACAAGGAAACCTCATGTCAAATTTGGGGGCAACACAATGGAACATGACATGCCTGTAGAATATGGTATACATGCGCAAAATAGATATGGTGTTCCTCAACATGAATCTATACCAAGTGCTCCATATATGCCGCATCACTATAGGCCTCCTCCATATGAACATGTGTATGATCAATATCATCCATATATGCAACAAGCTCCTCCTCAAATTGGTGTCTCAAACATGAGGTATGGTCCAAGAAGTCGATCTCCACCTAAGAGCAATTTGGAGCAACAAATCAGGGACTTACAAAAGAAAATGGAGGACATAAATACACCAAAGCCAACATACACAATGAGAGACATATGTCCTTATCCATTTGACAAGAGCATTCCAATGCCTCCATTTCCTACACATTTTGTGATGCCTAAATTTGACAAGTATAGAGGAAAAGGGGATCCTAAGGCACACATAAGACAGTTTTTCAGAGCTTGCATTGAAGTAGCTTGAGAAGAGACATATTTGATGAGATTATTCCCACAAAGCTTAGGCGATCAAGCTATGGAATGGTTCTCCCAACTTCCACCTGGAATTAAGTCATGGGGTGACTTAGCAGAGGCATTTATTCAACATTTCTCCTACAACATAGAGACAGACATATCAGTCACTACTTTGTGCAACACCAAGCAAAAAGAAGGAGAATCTTTTGCATCATTTTTACAAAGATGGAGAAATCTAGCCAACAGATGCTCTTGTGAAATTCCACAAAAACAAATGGTAGAGATGTTCACACAAAATGTTAACAAAGACATTGGTTATGATCTAAGAAAAGCTTGTTTGTCCACCTTCAAGGATGTCATTGAAAAGGGCTTAGCAATAGAAAAGGTCCTAATTGAACAAGGAGTCATTAAGATATTCAAGGAAAACAAAGATGACTTTAAAGGAAAAGACAAGCCAAGATTTTGGAATAAAAACAAGAACACAGTCAATGATGGTGTTGTTGATACCAACACAGTGCGACCCAAATTCATCTTTTCAGGATCAAGTTCTACAAACAATCAAGTGAATACTCAAACAACTTCTAGATCACGAAGGAAGTACACTCCATTGGGAGAACCACTTGAGTCAGCCTTCAAAAAGCTGGTGGCAAACAAGGTGATCACAATTCCAGATTTTCCTCCATATGAACCAAAGGTTAAACCAAATTGGTGGAATGATGATGAGTATTGTGAATTTCATAAAAGCAAGGGTCATAAAATAGGTAATTGTCATCGACTAAAGAATATTGTGCAAGATCTCATTGATAGAGGTGACATTGAGATTGAGGGACACTCATCCAATCAAGAACATGAGATGTTTAAGGAACCATTCCCAAAGCACGACAAGGGAAAAGCTAAAGTCACAGATGATCAAGCCAACTATACTAGAGCACCTTACAACTATGATTCAACTATCAATCATATCTCAATGGACAATCATATCTCTACTATTACCATCAAGAACAAAAACCCTGAGAATCCTCCTCAGCAACCCAAGATTGTCCTAAGAGGTGTTGGATCTTCTTCCGAACCTACCTCTGAATGTAATGTTACAACTCATCGAGGTAAAATTACTTTGCCATGTACTTCAACTAAAAACACCGCTTCTTCATCTACCAAACCTGAGTATGACCTTGTAGAATAGTTAGGGAAGACACCCGTGCTCATCTCCATCCTTGAGCTCTTACGCATATCCCCCGCTCATAAAGCTATTCTTGACAAAATCTTGAGAGACACCGCTGTTCCTACTGATCTGAACGTGGACCAGTTTCAAGCCATGGTGGGGTACCTTTCCATTCCATATTCCCTTACATTCACAGAAGCCGATGACGCCTCCGTAAGTCAGCCACATAATGCACCATTACATATTGAAGCCTTCATACACAAACATTGAATAAAGCAAGTCCTGATAGATGGAGGAGCTGGTCTAAACATTTGTACATTGAGCACCATTAAACAATTGGGATATTCTGATAAAGCTATGAATTCAACAAATCAAATCACCATCAAGGCATATGATGATGAAGAGCACTCAACCAAGGGCACAGTCACCTTACCTCTAAGAATTGGGCCAGTTACAAAGGATGTGGTTTGTCAAGTCCTGGATTTAGATCTCACTTATAATATATTGCTAGGACGTCCTTGGATTCATGAAATGAGGGTAGTCCCATCGACATATCACCAATGCATTAAGTTTCCTCACAACGGAGTCGAAGTAACAGTTAACGGTGATCCTAATCCATTCATATATTGCAATAACCTGAGATCACATACAGAAACCATCATTCCCAGTAATCGTGAAGTTGTTCCTTCTTCGGCATACATTGACCCTGAGTCATTCAAACCTTCGACATCAAAATAGGGTGAACTTAAAGGTAGATTCCAGGACAAAGGCATGGGAGAATACACTTTAAATTAGACCATGTATTTACGACAAGTCATGAGCTCTCCAAAAGAATATGGAAGACCACATCCTAACAAGCAAATATCTATCATAGTATTCAAATGGGATCCTACTACCTTTCAAAGATGGGGTGAACTGGAAGAGGAAGGTTTATACAAAATGCTCTACAAAGACATTGAAGATGACACACAAGATCAGATCAATATACCCTGTGAGAAATATGGCAAAGGCTTCAAGATTCTACAAAAATTTAGGTATGATGGAAAAAGCCCTCTTGGGTTACGAAAAGAAGGCGTTATGGAGCCCTTACAACCTGAATTGACTATAAAAAGGGAACGCTCGAAGGGACTTGGTTTTCTGACTTCCAAGATCCACGCTAAAAGGACAGAAGAGGCATCACGAATCAAAATTGCCAAAATTCAACAAGAGGATCGCTATTCCACAGACTCCAATGAATGTGAATGGGGTTCAGACAAATCCTCCAGTGACTATGAGCTCACCGAGACATTCAGAGAGCCAGATGAACCCACAGAAGAGGAGGAGTCTTATAACAAATTCAGAGTTGGTCAAGAAACAACCCATGAGGAGTCTACACAGTCCTTGTCTCAAGGTTCTAGGTTGAAATCTCATAGGATGAGAACACCTATTCCGGAATGTGCTACTAGTGATGATAATTTGGATTCGTTCGCGATCGAGACTAATGAGGAGAGTGCCATCGATGACCTTGATAATTACCTTGACATACCCGAATATAACCACATCTTCACTCTTAACCCCGCAAACTCCGAAAACATTAAAGGCCTTCCCCTTGTTCACCCCCAACTCATTGACTGGGATTATGAAGGACCAGCACAGTTTGACACAATCCAAAATGATGAAGTTGTTATTGACTATCTTGGCATACGAGATGATCTCCCTCCTGGGGACCATAAAGCAAGATACACCATAGAACTCAACAACATGGCATATTTTGGTGAGGGTGTCGGACCTTCTAGTCGCAAAAATGTGAAAATAAGAGCAAATCAAGGGTCTTATGGCGAAAACCACACTATGGCGCTATCTGATCCCAAAAAAAGTAAAAAGAAAGGATGTATCTGAGGGTGAAAACCTCTCTGAGGTGCTCAAAGATGGAAGGCTCGACATTCTCCCAGCCTCGTATGAGGAAAAGTCATCCATGCTGGTAGAAGAGACTATCAAAACAAACATTGGTATGAAAGAGGTTCCACACAACATATTCCTGGCTAAATCATTGACAGAGTTCGAAAGGTCACAGTTCATAAGTTTCTTCAAGGAACAACAAATCAACTTTGCATGGTCATACGCTGATATGCCTGGACTGGATCCGGATTTGGTAATGCATCATTTGACAGTCAAACCGGGGGCAAAGCCAGTGAAACAAAAATTAAGAAAAATGCATCCACAAGTGGCATTACTAGTCAAAGCAGAACTGGAGAAGTTATTAGATGTCGGATTCATACGCCCAATTGATTATCTTGAATGGATCTCCAATTTAGTACCTGTCAGTAAACCAGATCGCAGTATCAGAATATGTACAGATTTCAGAGACATCAACAAAGCTTGTCCAAAAGATGACTTCCCATTACCAAATATTGACTTGATCGTTGATCTCACAGCAGGTCACGAAATGTTATCATTAATGGATGGATTTTCTGGTTATAATCAAATAAGGATCACACCCGAAGATCAACACAAAACATCATTCACTTGTCCTTGGGGAACTTTCTGTTGGAATGTCATGCCCTTTGGGATAAAAAATGCAAGTGCTACATATCAAAGAGCAATGACCACTATCTTTCATGATCTCATGCACATAACTGTGGAAGATTATGTTGATGATCTCTTGGGTAAATCAGTAGACAGAAATACACATTTGGACATACTTTCAGTCGTCTTTGATCGGTTGGAAAAATACAAAGTAAGATTAAACCCCAAGAAATGTGTCTTTGGAGTAACCTCTGGGAAGCTCCTAGGATTCATTGTGTCCAAAAGAGGAATCGAAGCCGATCCAACAAAAGTCAAGGCTATCTTGGACATGCCGCCACCCAGAAATATCAGTCAACTTCGATCCTTACAAGGGAGACTCCAGTCTATACGAAGATTCATAGCACAACTTGCAGATAAGTGTAATCCTTTTCAACACTTGCTACATAAAAATATCAAATTCAAATGGGATGATAACTGTCAACAGGCTTTCCAGACACTCAAAGATTATCTTTTGAATCCACCTATTCTGATGCCACCAGTTCCAGATCAGCCTTTTCTACTATACATATTAGCTACTCCAACAGCACTGGGGGCACTCTTAACACAACAAATTGCTGAAGGCAAGGAAAAAGCAGTATATTATATCAATCGCACATTGGTGGGATATGAGCTAAACTACACACCAATTGAGCATGCATGCCTCGCTGTGGTCTTTGCTTTACAGAAATTACGACATTACATGCTTACTCATAAGACAAAGCTAGTTGCAAGGATAGACCCATTGAAATACCTTCTCAATAAAGCAACACTTACTGGGTGACTGGCCAAATGGGTAATGATCCTTAGTGAATTCGACATCGAGTATGTGGACAGAAAAGCAATAAAAGGACAAGCCATCGCGGATCAATTAGCAGATGCCCCCATGATTGATGATGTTCCTCTTAATTCAGAATTTCCAGATGAATCCATTTTAACAATATCACATACAAAGCCATGGCAACTATACTTTGACGGCTCATACACACAGTATGGGGCAGGAGCTAGTATTCTCTTTATAACTCCTCAAGGAGATTCTATACCAAAATCATACCGCTTATCATTTCCTTTCACTAACAATATAGGGGAATATGAGGCATTAACAACTAGATTATGAATTGTAGTTTAGTGGAAGATCCAGGAACTTCGTGTTTTTGGGGATTCCCAACTTGTCATCCGTCAAGTAACCGATGATTACCAAACAAAAGATGAAAAATTACTGCCTTACAAGCAAATGGTGGATGATTTGAAACAACACTTCACAAAGATAGATTTTGAGCAGATACCAAGAGAGCAGAATCGTGCCGCAGATGCCATGGCTACAATTGCTTCACTAATTGATCTACCTCAAAATGAGACCTGCTATGAGTTCTTGGTGGACAACCTGTTGGTTCCATCATACGAGATCACTCCTACTGAAATGATATGCGTTGTTGGTCCCGAATCCCAGTTATATGGTTCTATCTTCACATACCTTCGCGACAATGCCCTACCTCCTGATCTATCAAATAACAAACGCCGCACCTTCATTCGCCAATCCTCTCGATATGTCATTTTAGCTTATATCCTATATCGGCGAGGTCTAGATGGCACTCTTCTTAGATGTCTAGAAAGCGATGAAGCTCAGATTGCGTTATTTGAAGTGCATGAAGGGATATGTGGTCCACATGCTAGTGGTCCTACCTTGGCCAAGAAACTCATCAGGACTGGATATTACTGGCCCAATATGGAGAAAGACTCATATCAGTTTGTCAAGAAATGTAAGCAATGTCAAATTCATGGAGACCTCATACATGCGCCAGCACAAGAACTACAACCACTTGCGTCTCCTTGGCCCTTTTGTCAATGGGGACTCGATCTCATAGGCAAGATTCACCCTCCTTCTTCCAATGGTCATAAATTCATTATCACAGCCACAGAGTATTTCACAAAATGGATTGAAGTCGTGCCTCTCACACAAGTCACTGGAAAATAGATTGCTACATTCATCCTTAACTATATCATTTTCCAATATGGTATCCCTATTTCCATTATCACTGATAACGGGCGGCCCTTCAAAAATCAGGATGTTCGTGAACTCTGTGACCGCTTCCATATTTCCCATCATTTTTCCACACCGTATTACCCCCAAGGTAATGGCCAAGCTGAGGCGTCTAATAAAACAATCCTTAAAATCCTCAAGAAGACAGTCGACGACGCTGGCCGTAATTGGCATATCCAACTCAATCCTGCACTTTGGGCCTACCTCACAAGTGTTCGCACACCTACAAGAGCTACACCCTATTCACTTGTTTATGGCACTGAAGCCATCTTGCCTATTGAGGTCGAGTTACCCTCTTTATGGGTCTCTTTGCAAAACATCATCACTGATGAAGATTATAGGGTCTCTCGCTTACAAGAACTAGAATTGCTGGATGAACGGAGACAAACTGCTTTTAATCATCTCAAGGCTTACCAACAACGAATGAGTCACAGCTACAATCACAAGGTCAAGCCTCGCACATTTGAGGTAGGTGACTTGGTTCTCAGAGAAAACCCCAAGAATCAGCAAGACAGAGAGAAGAAGGGCAAGTTCGAACCAAACTAGCTTGGTCCTTACATTATTACAGCAGCATATGGATCTGGGGCATATCAGCTCTCAACTACAGAAGGTGAACCTTTGGAGGATCCTATCAATAGCATGCACCTTCGCAGGTTCTACACATAGCTCTTCGGAATATCCTAATTCAAAAATACAAAAAAAATTCAAAAAATTCAAAAATACAAAAAAATTATAAAACAAAAAAAAAAATCGTTACTTGGTGAAAACCTGGCAAACAAGAGCCTTGTGACACAAAAAAAATTGAAAAATCGAAAAAAGTAAAGAGAAATAATTTCGTCCAACAGTGAAAACCACTTTGGGGGTGCCTTGGGAAAGTACCATGGTGAAAACTGGGTCACCAGCGCCATGCGTAGAGACATTGCTCCTCCCTCCTTCAGGATTCTCTTTCATCCTTTCACTTTACACACACTCACGACCAATTCATCCATAAATAACTTACCCATTCCCATCATGGCTTGTTATTGATCTACCCAAGATTGGTTAGCCATTCATAATAAACATTCATTTTCATCCCTTTCCATCCATAATAAATCAGATCCTATCTGTGGCTAAGGCAAATCCTACGCCTAGTGATGGGTGTGGAACTGAGAACATCACATGTTTCGAGGAGTACAATTTCTTTCAGCTTTCTTCAGTCTATTCGCGCACAATCCACAATAAAGCAACATTTGCATCACCAGTCTGCAATAAAGTTTCATCTTCTCCACAATAAAGTATCAGCTTCATGGATTCAGTCAGTTTCAGATGAGACAGTAGCAACAATGAGCTTCAACAAATCAAATCTTTCAACAGACTCAGACAACATATGGTTCAGTGCTATCTATCCTTTTGTGAAAGTAAACATTGTGACCACAATCAAATAAGACTTGTACAAGTGACACGAGACACTAAACTTGAGGACTACAGTGGATGTTGGTGTCGAGTCTTGGTTTTCTTTTGATTTTATCTTTTGGTGACATGTCTTTTAGCTTTTTCGGGATGTCTCTGACTAGAGATTCTATCTCTAGGATGTCTTTGACTAGAAAGGCGAGGATGGGGTATCGTCACCTATTTGTATTTGCTATCTGTGGATTGTCTCTTAGTAATGCTATGACTTGTCCAAAGATATGAGGACACTGTGAGTCTAGTGTGAACTGGGGCATTCCTTGTTTGTGATTGTCTTACCTCCATGCAAATAGGTACAATGACTTTTTGGGTTGAACATATGCTTTGATTGTCATAACCTACTTGCCATAATAAAGCTCAATGATGATAACGCACAAGAAGCTCTTTCACTTTCATATCTTCTGTCTTTCATCCCCCTTTCTTGATTGACTTCCATCGTCCTTTTTGAGTCCGTGTAGCCTGCTATCACATGACTGAGTATAATGACACACCAAAAACATTTGCATTTCATGTAGTTGCACCTGCATTACCACATATAAGCATTTCATACATACATATAGATATCACAACTGCATCTCATCCTGCACACAACACCTGTTAGCACAATTTACATTTGCATTATCATATTCATCTGCATTACATACATTCACATTTGCATCATGCATACGCATATAAAACATAAAAGAACAAAATATATTTCATTGCATCATATACATATTTGCATCCATATTATAAGCATCACACAAAACATACATCATTAAACATCTCATCACATAGGTACACATGCATATAGCTGCCGCAAAAATGAATCATCTCATATATATAATCATAAGTGTCATGATACAGTGATGTCAAAAATACATATGGCTACAATCACCCGCAAGTGTCTACAATACAAAAAGAATGGTACAACACTGATACAATGGGAGCCCTCTATGGCTATGATGAACTCCCTCCCTCAGAGCTACCTGGCCTCGATGGAATCTGAGCCCCTGAAGGACCCACCCCAGGATCACCCTGCCTCTCTCCTCTATCTGGTGGTGGTGGTGGACCCATGACCCCACCACTAGATGCCTGCCTCCTCCGACTCCCTCCCGTAGTTGTCACTGTACGCGACAGTCTATGGAAGCTCCTCGCCTACTGATCTGCTGGCACTGCACCATAGTAGAGGTCCCTCCAGTACCCTATCTCCTCTCCGGCCCGCAGGACATATGCATATCCTGCCCCTGTGTCCTCCGCTACCTGCCTCCCTACCCTCAGCGCTGTCTCAGCCTCTGTATAGCGCTGGATCACCTGATCTCTCTCCTGCTCAGTATCTCTGAGCCTCATCCTGAGCCGATCCCTCTCCCTCTCTAAATCTTGTATCTCATCTGCCTGGCCCTGGCAGATCTCCCTGAGCTCAATCAGCTCATCCTCCTCTGGGTCAGCCCCCTCTGCCTCTGCCTGTGGCTCCCCCTCTGCGGGTGCCTACCCCTGTACCTGTACCCGTACTGGTGCCTATACCGGTACCTGTCCCTGTCTCCTTCCTTGCTCTTGTGCCTGTACTGGCACCTGTCCCTGTACCTGTCCCTGTCTCTGTACCTGTCGGGGACCCTGTGCTGCTGGTACCTGTAGGGGCAATCCACTGCGACCCCTCACCACCTGAGCCTGCCTCTCCTCCCCACCCTCCCTCTGAGGTGCAACTCGCCTCTCTCCCACTACTCCTCTCCTCCTCCGTCGGCCTCTGCCCTCATCGCCTCCTCCATCATCATCCTCCTCGCCACCACCATCTCACTCCAGTGCCTCTCCTGGATCTGTCAACCGTGGGAACGGATGCTCTGCCCAATGGGCTGTATACTTAGCATCCATGCCGGCATCCTCGATCTCTGGCCACATGTCCCAGGGTAGAGGTAGCATCTCCACCAGCTATGTCACTACCTGATCATATGACAGCAATGGCCCAAACTGTGCCTGATCTCTCACGGTACGGGCATACATGCCTGAGCCCCACGGCATCCTCTGAATCCGGCCAAACTATCGGCCAACCCTGTCCACCAGCTGCCTCTCTAGCACATAGAGCATCTGCCCAATCAGGTACCTGCTCTAAAAGGTGTAGGGCAGCTCCACTGCATCATCCTCCCACTCCTCATAGCCTAGATATGGTCTCCATATGACCACATCAATATCATCTAGCACCCGCCGCCAATGCTCCAACCTGCCAATCCGTGGCTGCGAGGTGATCATATCATACAGGTGCACAAAATTGCGTCCATGTCCCCTGCCTCTGAAGTGTATTGGCCTCGTCACTGGCAAATGCTCGTAAGCCCAAACCTGCAATAGTGTCACCCCGTAGCCCAATCCAACTGATACGTGATACACAAACTGATGCAGCTCATAGTACAAGTGTGCCAGCACACACGGTCCCCAGGCATATCTGGTATGCTGTGTCATCAGCGTCTCCAGTGCTCCCCCCAGCCCACAGCCAATCCCTGTGTCGCCCTGTCTGGACATAGGAAACCACTGATAGCTCCTCCGATCACCGCCGGCAATGCTAAACCTGTGGCTATCATGGTATCCCAGGCCACGTGTCCTGCCCTCATCTCCAATCCAGGGTCCTTAAACACCTGTCTCAATGCCTCTCTGTCACCATCTCGATCATATGGGATCAGCTCCCCATCGATCGGCACCCGCAAAATCCTGTAAACATCCTCCAGGGTGACTGTCATCTCACCCATAGGCAAATGGAATGTGCACGTCTCAGAGTGCCATCTCTCAGCCAGCGCAGTCAGCAAACCCATGTTTGCTCGAAACTCAGGCACATACAATATATGTCTCAGACCCATCTCCTTGATGGCGGCTCTATCCTGAAATAACAACTCAGGTCGCAACCTCTGCATCGACGGGAATCTCTCCCATGACTCTAACATCGGCAAATACTCCTGCAGTCAAGCAAATCAATCATGTCAGTCATAGTGGCATTCACTGTTTATCACAAAATGCTACTTTTTATCCAAATGCATATTGCTATCTATTCTAGTGACACTCACTGTTCATCACAAAGTGTTGCTATTTATCCTAGTGGTACTCCCTGTTCATCACAAAGTACTACGTGTGTAACACTCCCTGTTCATCACAAAGTGTTATTCACATTTGCACTCCCTGTTCATCACAAAGTGCTGCTCATACTTTAGGTACTCCCTGTTCATCACAAAATACTCTATCTTGGTACTCACTGTTCATCACAAAGTGCCTTGATCTATTCTAGTCTTCCTAGAGGACCTGCTTGAGTGTATCCTCTCAGCAGCTTATCCAATCGACAGCGTATGTTCATCACAAAACTGTCGATTTGACTTAGAAGATGCAAATTCATACTTTTTAAATGCAAATGCACTTACATGACGCAAACACTTTTACAGACGCACCTGCCGAACACAGACATGCCTATGCTCTGCATAGATGCGGCTATTTGACACAGACGTCCCTTCTTGGCACAAACGCGCTTGAAAAGCACAGACGCGGCCGCATTTGGCACAGACGCGGGTCCAGACGTAGACGCATTTGGCACAAACACAGACGTGCCTAGCAGACATAGACGCGCCTGGCACGAACGCAGACGCGCCTGGATGTTTTTTGACACTTTTTGGACCCTAGTCTAAGCGCATTTATTGCCCTATTCGACATGCATTAATGACAAAATTAAATGCGTCAAAGTATGAGGAGGTTTGGTGCTACTTACCGGCTCTCCTGCCTCTACTGGCCTCTGAAATCGGCGAACGCGGTCGAATCTGTGAGTCGCTGCTGACTGCTCCTGCTCTATTTTCGCTCTGCAATATGCTCTTGTGGATGCGTGGATGACAATGAGGATGTATTTTCCCCTGTGGCCTATCTTATAGCCTACCCTAGCCCTCGCCTTCATTTCCTGAGTCAGTCTTCATTATCCCGTGACTTTGTCACCTTATCCGGTCAGTCCATTCTAGCCTTTCTTTCTTATCGAGAGATTGTCTGCAATCTTTTCAGACATTTTCATCCAATCTCTCGAGGGGGCATATCATTCCCATCTTGGGGCAACTCTGTATCAGTTCATCTTATCTTCTTTGAAACAACGTGACAAGCCGCATTGTCTCAAAGAGGGGCAAAATGTAGACACCTAAAATTGTCATGTTTAATTAAATAAATATTTTATTTATTTAATTATCTAAGCCTAATTCTTCTATTAATTAAATAAATCTTTATTTATTTAATTAATTCATTTATCCTCTTCTAGCCTTATTTCTCATTTAAATAAATACATTTATTTATTTAAATTATCCTTTTCCTAAAATTAAATAAATATTTTATTTATTTAATTGATCCCACTTCTTCTATTAATTAAATAAATCTTTATTTATTTAATTAATTCATTAACCTTTTCTACCCATGACACATGTCATTCATCTCTTAATTCCTACACTACCTACCTCTCTTATTATTTTATTATTTCTTTTACCTACCCTCTAATCATAGCCGACCTCCTTTTACACCTCTCAATCTTATCCCTCCATTTCATATAGTGTCTTCTATATAAGGAGATGCTTCCTTCATTATCGACCCTAATCATGAATTCTAATCAAGCATTCTAATGACCTAATCGACAATTTGGAGGACTTGACTACATTACGATCCTACTTGCAACCACATTCCGTTCTTTGTTGAGCTCTTGTGCACATAAAATCTAAGAGAAAATATATCAAGCAAGATCAATGGAGATAGGAAGAATGGAGATCAAAACCCTATTAGACATGTAATAGTATAATCTTTGTGATTTCATGTGATTTGCATTGTCTTAGGTAATCTTCATATGTTATGGTGGATCTTTGTTGTTGTTAGACTAGGGTTTTGTGGTTGGATTCATTTAGCCTTTCAATATTGTTGTTATTGTTATCCATTTTCACCATATACAAGCATAACCTCATATATACTCGTAATTTCCAAATTTGGTTCATGCAAATCATATAATCATCCAAATGGAGAGATTTAAATTGTAAGAATACTTTAATTCACTCAACAATTCATTTGCAACAAACTAAAATCAATTCAATTGAAAAACAAAGGAGGAATTTGAGTTCCTACCTCAAACTTGACCAAATCTTCAAATTGACAATGTAATTGAACATAATTGAGATGAGACATGAGTTTCTTGAGTGAGTTTCTTTTAGCTTAGACCAAAATGAATCTACACCTATAGTCCAAAGTAATCTAGCAAGGCATGCTATCTAAAATCCAAAATCATGAGTATTGGATCCAAGAGTATAGCACAAAAATTCGGTTATAGCAATCTGTTATACATAATATATCAAAGCAATTTGCAACTATATCTATTTAAGAACGGTTCAACATATAAACTCTTATCTTTCTTTTTTTTGGTAAGTATTATCAGCTATAATGAATATATAATACTGTAAAGAAGTCTTTATTGTTCATTAGATAAATGGGGATATGTATAATATGGTATCATTATATATATTTAATTGTAATAGATAAGACTTGAAAAATATGTTTTATGTTTATTTTTATTTATTCAAATAATTGATCTTTTGTCATTGAAATATAAGGATATATACCACTTTATTACTATTGAAAATTACTCACTGATAATTAAAACAAAATAAATCTAGGATATGGAACAAAATTTTCTTAAGGTTTGACAATGGATGTATCCCTCAAATCAATCATAAAATTAACTATATAGATCAATATCTTACTTGAAATCACATAGAGAAAGCTTATTGATTGACTATGAACATGTTACCTTAGGATGAGCTTAGATATGAATTTGGAGTTATCAAAGCAATGTTAATAGCATGTATCGGACATTTGGGATAGCAACATAGAGAAAGTGGAATATAAGATAGGTGAGAGTGAAGTGCCTTGGATGGAATGTTGGAAGAGATGTGTGGGGCCCCTGCACACCCCATAGAAGCATTTAGAAGCCATAAAAAAGTGCCATAGACCAAATATTAATGACTTCCCTAAGGGTACCAATTGTGACAATCACAAGTTTACCAGTGATACTACCTACTCAAACAAGTTGTGTTTGGAAACCCCACTAGGTGTGTATATGTAATGGTAATGAAATGTCCTAAGAGTAGCCCTTATACCAGTATGCACAAACCTTGGGGTAACAACGGTGTTGGTGTGGCCTTGGGCCAATGGTGGTTGACTGTTACAATTAGGACAATAATCTCAAACACAATTTACAGTGTTTATAACTCTAATGTCCCAATCTACTTGTACATATTTTCACAAAACAATTAACAACCCAACCATAGCTATTAATAATATTTCCCCATAAAATGCATGCAAAATGTATCATCATTGATAGGATAACTGACTTGCATTTAGTAAGAGACCTAAATGAGTGGAGTTCCATGCTAAAAAGAGTACTTGCAATAAAGATATTGAAATCAACGAGACATTATGCATTCAAAAATCCACAAGGAAGATCTAATATTTATGAATGAAATTGCAAATCAATCTAAGTTACATGTTTGATATCTTACTTATATCATGGCAACATAAAATGTATATATGCACTCAACATACCTCTTTGCTTGTTTATTTGAGAATGTTGCTAGGAATTAATAGGTGAATGATACATTGATCTACACATGAATCATGTGTACTTTCCTGATACTTTCATCCCTTGGTCAAGGCCGTGTACCCCCTAACACTTGAAGACTGTTTCCACCCTCATGATTACTTGAAGTCCATGCTCAAATCACACTAAATGACAATAGTTAGTACAAAATAGTGACCATAGCCAAGGAAGCCTTAATTTACTCATACTCAACATAATAAGAAATAACTAAATCATCTGGACTATTATTCATAACATAACCTCTTTTTCACATCATGGAAGGCCAAAATTACAAGGATCATGCTTCTTCGAATGAGCCATTGTTCATAGCCACCAAACTATCAACAAGAGTAGAAGCTATTAGGCTCATACAATTTTAGGACATAAAAAGAGTTGAATCAGAAGTGAGAAAAAAAAATGAAAAATTGTTGAAATATAATCTTCACAATTCTGTCATCATGAGTGCAAACAATCCAGTGAGGAGGACAAAGCTGAATAGTGTGATGAGAATCAGAGCCATCCAATCTAGGAGGCATAATATGAGATTTTTTTTGAACCAGTGCTAATGGCTATTATGATTTGAAGCTTCTCTTAAATCCTCACATTTTGTTGTCACATAATGAGGTAGAAGAGGCAGATTCAAAGTCTTAGAACAAGGTCAATATATATGTGGATGGTAATATATGAAAGGCTATATGAAAGATATATGAAGGCCATGGTAGAGGAGAATAATTGTAGTTGGCATTTTTTATGATGATATTGTGATTGTCATTGATGGACACACACTTGCTTTGAGATCATTTTGTGTATGTATGAGTTATGCTCAACCGGTATTTGTTCCAACCGGTATTATATATTATAGTCTTTAGACTATCAGTGTTTTACAGAAAGTATTTACCGATCTCTTTTGCATGCTAGGTCTATTTTGCGCAGATGATAAGAAGATCAAACCCGAATATAGCATTCTAGAAAAGAAGAAACTTCACAATGCAGTGTATTTTCTTGAAGAGTTTACAGAAGATCACATTCGCATCATTCTGAGCAGAGTTCATGGCGATAAAATGTATCTTGAGAGAACACATGACATAACACTTGAAGCTATTCATGTTGTCACCGGTTTCTGCAACACTGGTGAGGTGCCAACCCTAAGGAAAGTCATCAAGACCGAAATGACCAAGCTCCCTGGTTCTATGAGTGACCAATGGGGAATGACCGTCAATACCATCCAGGATGATCTGGTCAAGTATGCTTGTATAGTGATAGGTTACCGAACATTCTATGCTAGTAGAATTAACTTTGTCTTTGCTGCAGCGGTTAATGCCGCCTACAGGATGATCATGGAAGATGCCTCGTTTGATTTATGCACCTGTATGCAAAGGCAACTTCTAGTGAACCTGAAGTCTATTAAATAGGAGAATGCCTTGAGATTTAAATTTGGACAACTATTGGTAGGATTGTTTTTCTACTTTCAAGGCTATTTCCTAGGAGCGGTGATATCCAATGGTCTGCTGACCAACCGGTTACCAAGCAAATCAGAGAAAGTCTTCAAGTGGTTGGATATGGTTATCATAAAGTCCTAAACGAATACTTTGAAGATCAGATGCAAGATGAGTCAGAGGATGAGAATATCTGGTGATATTGTCAAGAAGTATGAAGAGGACATCTATTTTATCATCAGAGTAGATGAGTGCATAATGGAGGCGGTTGAGCCTAGAAAAGAAGAAGTGGAGCCCATGGGATATGAGGTGATTTATGACATGCTTGATGGGTATGCCTCTACCCTACTTGCCTCACCTCTTGATCCTAAGAAGAAGAGAATCGGCACCTATCTGGAAAGGGTAACACTGATTGAAGAACCTTCAGTAAAGAAGGGAAAGGCAGTGCCATCTGTATCGGCAGTGGTTATCTCAACAAGTCATAAAGTGACCATGCGGTTACCGGCAAAGAAGAATCTAGAAGTTGCACCTACCAAAGTCTTTGAAAGAAAGTGGAAAACTAAGAATACCTCACCAGATTGTGAGGATACAGAACCTAAGGTACAACCTAAAAAGACTAGGCAAACGAGGAAGAAGATAAAGACAACCAGCAATGAACTGGCATCATCAGCACTGGTAAATATAGACATTTCCTCTTACAAACCTTTGACACATTGTCAAAGAACTATCAAGAATATTAGGAGAAAAGTGTTAAGTGATTTAATAGATCATTTTGATGATTTTAATGACAATGAAAAGGAGGAAGTTGAACAGGAAGTTATTCAATATTTATGTATTAATGACCAATCGCCATCAGAAATTAGATCTGTGACACCGAATTCTTTAAATAATTCTTTAGATAACAAATGGTGTATTGCCATAGAAAAGGAATAGGAAATAAGAGAAGAAATTTTTGCACAATATTTTCCTGATGTGTCAAATTCAGAGCTATATGAAGTTATGGAAAAGTACAAAGGCCTCTTCTTCATGAGAAGAAGAAAACTTTTGTTATTGGAAGGGAAATTCCTTGAAGTGGTAAAAGATACCCACTCGCATGCCAAATTCACTCTAAGATTGCACCAAGTGTCAGAAGATAACAAGAAGGTTGAACAAGAACTAGAAACTGGAAAACTGGATGATGTGTATGACAGTGAAGGAGAACCGATCACTGAACAAATGGACCCTATTGACGTTGATGCTTTGGATGGTGAAAATGTCACTCCAGATGTAGCAAAGGAAAGTCGGGACAAAGAAAAGGCTGACAAAGATCAGGAAGAAGAGAAGAGGAAACAAGCAGAAGAAGAGAAGAAGAAACAAGAGGAGGAGAAGAGAAAAGAGGAACAGGAGAAAAGAAAAGAAGAAGAGAAAAAGGAACAGGAAGAGGAGAAGAGAAAAGAGGAAGAGAAAAGTAAACAGGAAAAGGAGAAGAAGAAACAGGAAGAGGAGAAAAAGAAATAGGAAGAGGAGAAGAAGAAACAGGAAGAGGAGAAGAAGAAAGAAGAAGAGAAGCGGAAAGAAGAAGATAGAAAGAACAAAGAAGATAAGAGAAAGACAGAAGTAGAGGAGAAAAAGAAAGCAGAAGAGGAAAAGAAAAGAGCCAAAGAGAAGGAGGAAGCAACAAAAAGCACACAAGTGGAGACCCCAAAGGCAACCGGTGGTCAAGCTAAACCGGCTGACATCACCAGTCCCATTGACCTCCAATTTGCAAATGAATCGGAGCTGTTGCATAGCATTAAGCTTGCCCAAGAGCGACTGGAAGCACTAAGGAGGAAAAAGGAGCAAGATGTTATTCAAACTGCGATGGAAACTCTTACCAGTTTGATTCTCGATACCAACCTCCCAAGTACCAATTCCTCTCTGGCCCAATTGAAACTTTTATGCATAGTTGTAGAGGACCAGGTACAATGCTTGGAAGATGTTGTTGAAGACAATGCACAAAAGAAACATCAAAAGTCACTGAACACTGCCTTAGTGAAGAAACTAAACGAGCTCTGGTCTGAACTTCAGAAAGAGCAGAAGGACATCAGAGATGCTATGGATGAGGGGAAACTACTACTCAGTAAGATAAGCCAACCCCATCTATTTTATGATGATGTGCTTGCACAGAAGGAAAAACTACAATCTGACTTGCAGGCATTTATAAGCACCTTCAAGACACCCTATGATTCCTTCACCACATATGGGCAAACTGTTCACCGGTTTCAACTCCAAACTACCAGAATAGAGTTGGAGATCAACAACCAGACCAGAGATTTGCAGGAACTTCAACTAGTTCTACTACCCAGATTGCAAATTCTTCAGAAATGCTATCTCAATCTGGATGCCTTAACAGTCACTCAAGAGATGAGTACCTTGGATGCCATGGAAGAATAGGTCTCCCAAATGCAAACAGAAAGTGAGGTTGCTACCTCATTGCTTGAGTCATGGTCTTTATCCATGAAGACCTTCATGCAGGATTTTAAATCAATTTTCGATAAGTTTCACTCATTATTGTCATAAACACTTATTATTTTAATGATAATGAGAAACATGGGTTATTCTGGAGTACTTTGTCATTGTTGGCAAAGGGGGAGTAGTATTTTGTAATTTAAAATTTTGATGCATGTTATGTATACTTTCATGTTTATCTCTATAAGGGAGTAGTATACATTGTTATGCTTAGGGAGTAGTATTTTCTTAAAAAGGGATAGTGTATATGCTTAGGGGGAGTAATTTTTTATTATGGCATTTTTTTGTTGTAAAACACTTAGATGTCAAAATTTTCTTAAGTGTTGCCATCAATGCCAAAGGGGGAGATTGTTGGCATTTTTTATGATGATATTGTGATTGTCATTGATGGACGCACACTTGCTTTGAGATCACTTTGTGTATGTATGAGTTATGCTCATCCGGTATTTGTTCCAATCGGTAATATGTATTATAGTCTTTATACTATAGGTGTTTTGCAGAAAGTATTTACCAATCTCAAGCGGTATGAAGACCTCAAGCAGATCGAGGATCCCAAAGCAATACGAAGGAACAAAGAAGTTGTTATCATTTTTCCCAGTTTTCATTTTCACTAACCGGTAATTTGTAAAATGTCTGAACTGGTAATCGGTAAATGTAAACTAGTATTACTCTGTGATGAGTTACCAACTGGTATTTTTGTGATGAGTTATCATCCACTGATACTTTGACGGTGATTCTGTGTCGTGTTACCAAATGTGTCTAGATGCACTGAACTTAGGAACTTGCAATGTAATCCTATTGGACCGACATGAAATCGGATTCCTTTTTAAGGACATCATGTCTAGGGTTTTAGTGTGATTAGGGTTTTAAGGTGGTTGATGAGGTTTTTGTATGAGCAATCTTAGAAGAGAATATCGAGTCTTTATGAAGTAATAGAGTGTGGATATACTGAAGACTTAAGTAATGTTGAAATGCATTAACAATGAGCTATCATGGATCTAACCAAGTAGACTATGCTATATGCTAGATCACTCACTTGTTGATTACTCACATCTTCGACAATTCTGAAACCCTTAACCGGGTAGGCCCAGAAAAGACTTTGTAAACCCTCTAATAAGGTGGTTCACAACTATGGATCTGAAATCCTCTCACAAGGTAGTCTTTAATCGGACTTATCTCCTAACAGAGATTGAGATTCCTAACAGGATCTGTTATGATGAAGAACATTGTATGACCTTAACCAGTCTAGTTACTATTCTGCAAATAGTTACTTGTGAGTTTCATCTCACCGTGGTTTTTCCCATTTGGGTTTCCACGTCAAAATATCTTGTGTTACGGTGATTGTGCTCCTGTGGGTGAATGCCTTATTTGTTGTTTGGTTTGCATTTGTCTTAACTGGTTTGTTAGTAAAACTGTTATACTGGTTTACTGCTAAACTATTTAAGTGTTTGAGTTCAGTATTTATTGGTATACTAATTCACCCCCCTCTTAGTATTCATCAAAGAGCCATCCAATCTAAGAGGCATAATATGAGATTCTTTCTGAACCAATGCTAAGGGCTATTATGATTTGAAGCTTCTTTAAATCCTCACATTTTGTTGTCAATGAGGTAGAACAGGTAGATTCAAAGTCTTAGAACGAGGTCGATATATACATATGGATGGTAATATATGAAAGGATATATGAAGGTCATGGTAGAGGAGAATAATTACTTCACACTAAGTGAAGTTATTCTCCTCTACCATGGCCTTCATATTATGAATTACATGCTCAAATCACACTAAATGACAATAGTTAGTACAAAATAGTGACCATAGCCAAGGAAGCCCAAATTTACCCATACTCAACATAATAAGAAATAACTAAATCATCTGAACCATTATTCATAACATAACCTCTTTTTCACATCATGGAAGGCCAAAATTACAAGGATCATGCTTCTTCAGATGAGCTATTGTTTAGAGCCACCAAACTATCAATAAGAGTAGAAGCTATTAGGCTCATACAATTTAGGACATAAAAAGAGTTGAATCAAAAGCGAGAAAAAAAAATGAAAAATTGTTGAAATATAATCTTCACAATTCTGTCATCACGAGTGCAAACAATCTAGTGAGGAGGACAAATCTGAATAGTGTGATGAGAATCAGAGCCATCCAATCTAGGAGGCATAATATGAGATTCTTTCTAAACCAATGCTAAGGGCTATTATGATTTAAAGCTTTTCTTAGATCCTCACATTTTGTTGTCACATAATGAGGTAGAAGAGGCAGATTCAAAGTCTTAGAACAAGGTCAATATATATATATGGATGGTAATATATGAAAGATATATGAAGGCCATGGTAGAGGAGAATAATTACCTCACACTAAGTGAAGTTATGGAGGTAGTTGCCATGGATGTAAAGTGGGGAGTGTAAAGGAGTCTTTGGATTCATGAAGAACATTAAGGAGAAAAGGTTAGTTATATCAAGGAAAAATAAAGAAAAAGGGAAGTGATAAAGAAGGGAGGAAGAAAATAGGGAAGAAAGTGAAGAAATAAAGAGGGCGGTCTAATTTATTTTGGTATGTAGCCTCTACTACTCTTTTTCTTGTTGAATGATTTTGCAATATTTTGAGAAGACTGCAAGGCATGAAGTAATGCTCATAAGGCATGAAGGAGCTATGTAAAGCACAAAACATACATATGAATACATGCAAGGCATGAATCATACATGTAAACCATGAAGTAATACACAAATACACATAAGGTACAAGCATATATGAGAAAGGTTCTCATGGAGTGGACATGGTGAAGACACATCGATCATGAAGCATACAATAGAGAGGTATTCATGGAATAGACATCTGAAAACATCTCATTCCTAAAGTAACAAAATGCTAAAGAAAATGACAAGTAATAAAAAAAACTTACAAGGATGAGGCATATTCATAACTTTTGCAATCCCACCATGGATATCAACGCTAGAAGCAACTCATACTATTAGTGTACATACAAGACACTATGGGAGTTCATTATACCCAGCAACTTGTGTTGTTGTTGTTCGTGTTGGCTCTATTGGACCCTACAATTAAGAATCAATATACATTATTCAATAAGATTAACTGTACAACATAATGAAATATTGAAAAGTGTGTTATCTTGTTGAGCTTCGCTTAGTTTTGAGAATAGTTTAATATTCTCTACCTAACAGGGCCAACCACATGAAGGCCCCCCACCCTCCCTAACATCACTCTAAATTCCCCGTTAACATCTTATAACATTCATTCATGCATTCTTTCTACCATTAATAAAATATAACATTCATTCATTAATATCACATAGCATTCATTAACACATAACATTGATTAACATTAATTAACACGCAACATTCATCAATATTAATTAACACATATAATTCATAACCATTAATTAGCACATAATTACATTCGTTAACACATAAAAATCAGTCATTATCAAATAAGGTAGATTACAATCATTTCTTTTTTTGTTTTTTCTTTGAAGCTATGAAAAGACTAAGTGGAACATCAGTTTCTTCATCATTTTCCCCCTCTGCAATTGTTCCACCCTCTGCTTGTGATCTCGATGTATGCCAAGTCCTATACTAAGGATGAGGACACTGAAGCAAAGGGGGGTCCTCTGCAATAACAAAGAAATGGGTTAAATTCAAAACATTTTTTATTATTGTTACAAGTATTTCATTAATTTAGAGAACATAATTGTTGCGCTCTTTACCTGATGGGGCCACATCATTTTGTCTAGCCTCAACCTAAACATGTTGAACACCCTCTAGATCATCTAGACTTGAAATACTAAAGGTTACATTAATGTTGAACACCAACTGCAATTATATTTGTTTAAAGGAATAACAGTGGTCATCTTTACCTGATTGGGGAACATCAAGTTCTTGATGTTGTGTACCCAGATCATGCTCCACTTGGTCACCACCGACTACATGTTCTAAAATATTAACAAAAAAGGTTAACTTAATTTCTACTCTAATTACAAATTAAGATGTTTAATTGTATTAATATCTACATAAATAAATTTGAATAGCAAATGAATACCTCCACTACTGGGATGCACATCCGGACCTTCATGTGCAGGTGGTGTTTCATGATTAGTGGGTTGCATTCCAATGTCATTCACATTGTTATCATTTCTTACTTATTTAAAACAAATATAGTCACTTTATGTTGGAACTCAACATCAATTAGATTATTGGTAAAGTATTCAATTTGAAACAATTTTCATTTAGCATATTTATCTGTGTGATGGATGCACTCGAATATTGTGTATGCCCACTCAATTCTCATAGCTGATCAGCCACGGCTGTATAGCCTTGCTGGTAGGCAATTCTCTTGTCGTCTTCTATGGGCGCTCTATTGAATCCAGAGCCTTGCATTTTTGCTTGGTATCATGAATTTTGCTTGCATTGTTTGATAAAAAAATTTGTTTGCAATTTATTAATATTTTGATGCAATATTTCATTTACATGAGATACTTACAATTCATGGTTTCATATAACCACTAGAGCTGAGTTTGTGTTGCCCGTGCTTTTATTGTCCTGCCTTGGTTGCCTTTGATGTGTCACTCAGTCTATAAAAAGTTTGAAATATGTTAGATTATATAAATATAAAGAGTAATTAATTAGTACATAATTACATTCTTAATAGTATCTCGTACCTTCTTTTGGCGTCTGGTGGTGTATTTCCTTTTTTCCTTTCAATTCTCTCCTTGGCATCCAAAATCAAGTCCTTTCACTCCATCTCTGGAATCATGGGGGGATGCTCATACTTTAGGTTCCTCTCTAAATGGGACCTATATTGGTCCCTCACATACTTTAGGTATGTGCCATCTTTTTCAAGGAGCTTGTTTTTGTCAAAGGTATCATTTCCAAACCACTCAACCATTTGGTTTGTCAATTCATCTTTTAACCTTTTTTCTTGGTCATTCCACCTTTCAAAGCAAAAACAAACCTATTAGATTCAAATGAACTGAAGCTACATTTATTATAGTTCAAGAAATGGATCAAAGGAAAACTATTCTAGCAATGATATGAAATCAAAATAGTGGACTAGGGCTAGTTCACATATGATGTACTACCTTTTACATATGGTGGGCCCAAATATCTGCAATGCAATGTCACTGAGATGTTTATAGAAAATATCATTTCCTGTAAAAAATTCATGGGATCATTAGTCCAAAATGAGTGATCATAAAGTAAATTACAATTAGACTATATATAATAATAATTTTAAAGTACCTGGAACCTTCTGTATCTTTAAGGGAATCATTTCTTTTTCGCTCACCACCAATGTGGCCTGCAACATTCCCATACTAGCAATATGAGAAGATCCAAGAAATGATGGTATGTTATCGGCAGTAGTTGCCTCTGGCACATCCTCATGTGCATCTCCTCCTGTAGAAAATGAATCCACTATGAAATGCCCCCAAGAAAGAACGCTTGAAGGGAAATAAACACATAACAGAAGATAGAGCAAAAGAGGGATCTACCAACAGTGGGTGGGCCAATATGACATGCAGTAGATGATGTTTGCATGCTACGTGTTGCCGACATTGCAGTCGGCAATATAGGTGGGGCTAACCTCTGCTGAGGCGGCAGTGGCATTTGCACAAGAACATTGACAACACCTGAAGAATAATACATTAAATATATCAAACACTAAATATATAAAAAGTGCAAGAATTATAAACAAGGATGAACCTTTATTATGAATATTGACAGTATCAAGTATGATGTGTTTTGGGTACTCAAAGTGATAAGCCAAGCAAGTGATAATCCAAGAAAATCGTCATCACCTGAAGTACCTGCAACACCCTGATCATGGCAACCACTTTCATGAGGGTGCATAAATTGTTGTAAAAACAACACGTACATATTTTAGTTAATGACATAAAAGAGAATAAAATATAAACCATTATTGAACTTTTGTTATAATTAAAGCTTTCATTATTGCTTACTTGCAAGTTTTCTGTTGTCTAAATCAATACTTGCACCCTCTCTCATATCTCATCAGTTATAGGATACATAGATGCCAAAGCAAAAATCTCTTTACTAATTTTTCTAAGAGGTTTTTTTATAAACTTCATAGGGTGTGTGGAATTTTTAGAGTCATCATTGCTTAATCCTGTTGAGTCCACATCCCTAGAGAGGTGTTCAGGTACTGCAGCTCCCTTTCCCTTTCCCCGAACATCCATCTGTGTCAAGAATATCATTAACAATTACAAAATTAGTCTAAATCACTCAAAAAAATAACATAATAATGTAACAGTTTACTTCTATCTAATTTGTACAATTACAATGAGGTTTAACTGCTCGGTAGAAGAACATGACCCCCCTTGAGCAAGGAAAAATTTCATGCATTTATTGAATTTTCTTCTAATCTTTTTACCTCTTGTTGATCTCCCTATTGTAGACCTACTACATGTCTCACTTTCATTTTCTATTCATGCATTTCCCTCACTCGAGGAAGACACATCTGACAAATACCTATTTGTGGGTACCTGCACTCCATCAAATGAAATAGTTAATTGGTAATGAGAGAGAAATTTTGCAAATGAGGGTAATGTTGATGAAGAAGTCGGCCCTAAAGTTAATGTTGGGATTAAAATTTGAATAAGTCCAACTGGGACCTCAAGTGTTCATAACTGTATTAGATTTGTTGCTAATGTCGAGGTTTGAAAAACTGAGGAAGTTATTTTTCCAAGTAAGTTTTTAAAAAATAACGTGTTTCTATAGGGTGTATTGACTAGTTATACCTGTCCATCCATGAGACTATGCAGGATCCTCATCAAAGGGGTTCAGGTTCCTGCATATGTAATTCAATTATCTTATGTTAGCTAAAAATTACATAGTACACAACATGAACTTTGTAGACAAAAAGAGTATTAAATAATAAAAAGATGTTGTCATCAAAATCATTGTAAATTTTTTAATTCCTTACCTTTACTTTATGTAGACTATGCAGGATCCTCAACTAAATGGTGTTAGTGTACGTTTTTTTATTTTCCTTATGTTAGGGGGTATTTATTTTTCCTACATATATATTATTAAGCTTGCTTAGGTTATTAGGTGTGGTTAATATGAGGACACGTGGCGGAATACATTAGCTACATGTGTAACTCTCCACCTCACATGGGTAGTTGAGTTACACACCCTCTTTTGGCTTGTTGTGCCACCTCTCATAACCACTATTTTGTCATTTCCTAAGTGGGTTATGTGGTAGTTGGGTTTCTCACCCTCTTTTGGCCTTATGTGCCACCTCTTATAACTCCTTTTTTGTTTTCATGTAAGGAGGTTATGCCACATGTTTTGACATTTACCAAGTAAGGTAAAAACCTCCCACCTTTTATGGGGTAGTAGGTAAAACCTCCCTTTTTTTATGGAGGTGGGAGTTAATGCACCTCTTGGTTGTATATGCTATTATTTTTCTATATAATAAGCAATATACTCTCACCTTCACAAGTGAAGTGATAGCTCGGTGAGAGTCTTCTCTAAATTCTCTTCTTTATCTCTATTTTTCTCTCATATCAGATTTATCTTCATTCAGTTATTTTGATCTTCGATCATCCGTTGCTTGGAGTTGCATGTGATCTATGACCGACATCAGATCCTGGCTCAATTCTTGCTTCTCACAGGATTTAACAAATGGTTGACAATGTATGTAGTCAATGACCTATTCCCACCAAGGGTGACAACATCACATAGTGACTATATATGAAATCAACACCATCAATTGAGCATCATAAGCATTACATTTTTAAGTTGATAAATAATAAATACATACGTATCATAAGCATCATAAGCATCACATGATGTATCATCATATATGTAATTGAGCATCATAATTAGCATCACATATGTGTCATCATAAACATGTAATCCATCACATATGTATCATAAATCATCATCCATCACATAGGTAATAAACAATCCACATTCTATAAATAAACACAAAGTTCAAAAAATGTCACATGTATGTATTTTAAATCAACATCCACCACATAGCTAATAAATAATCCAAATTCCATAAATAAACACAAAGTTTATAAAATGTCACATAAATAGTCACTCTCCCTATCTCCATCTCCATATTAAAAGGTGCATCATGAATTAATTATGTAATGGCATTAGAATTCAAAATATTATGAATTAATTATATAACCATATAAGTCAAAAAAATCTATCAAGAAATCAATATTAAATAGATAACATACTAATCGCATACCTCATACATTTCATTCATCATCATGAACATCATGAACATCATCATCATCGTCGTCATCATCATCATCATCATCATCATCATCATCATCATCATCATCATCATCACCACCACCACCACCACCACCACCACCATCGTCTTCATCATCATCATCACCATCATCACCATCACCATCACCATCACCATCACCATCACCATCACCATCACCATCACCACCACCACCACCATCACCATCACCACCACCACCATCACCATCACCATCACCATCACCATCACCATCACCATCACCATCACCATCATCATCATCATCATCATCATCGTCATCATCATCATCAGCTTCTTCTTCATCATCATCATCGAGAAATTGTCGATCGTGATCATCATCTACTTCATCTTCTACTTCTTCGGTATCTTCTTCTTCCATCACATTATACTTTATCAGCCTTCCTCTTGGATCATGTCTAACAACAAATGACCAACCCGGTTTATGTGGAACCTCTGAGTAAAATACCTGCTCACATTGGCTTGGAAGAACATAGGGCTCATCCCCAACTGGTTTAAATGACCTTGTATTAACCATTGTAAAACCATTATCATGTTCAATAACCGTTCTATCAGGATCATTTTTATTCAATTGTAGCCTGTACCATTTGACGATGAACAAAACTAATTTGAAGGAATTAAAGTCACACTCAAGTATATCATCCAAAATGCCATAGTATCAATTTTGAGATTGTTGAGGATGTAAGTCATTTCTCGATGAAATATTTGTCACCTCAAAGACTACAGTGATGTCAGAAGCACAAGTTTTCTTCATGTCATCCAACTTTTTGATACAAAATTTATGACCATTGCAACACATAGCGTTGTGGTGTTTGACCTGCGATATGTCAAACATGTAAAATTTATTGTATTGTGAGTTGATAAACATATGGGTGATTAATAAATTTATACGTACCTTTTTATCTCTTAAACCATATGCTAAATCAATTTCCCTTTGCGTAACACTAGAATCTCCATTACGATGAGATTCTTTAACCAATAAAGCCACGCCTTCCCATGTTAATGTGCGACCAAAATGTTGAGAACATTCAATCCATACCGTCATCCAATCAAGATTGTTTCCAATATACAAATGTAGTGCATCCCACTCTTGACCAACTGTACAAAAAATAAATAGATGTCTTACAACCGATTTATTTTGAAGATTAAGAATTAATTAACTACAATAACATCTTATAATTACCTCTCACTTTCCTCAATCTAACTTTCCCCGTCAAGTACTTCCCTTCGAATTTGTTAATGGGGTTGGGATCCCAAATGCGATCCATGTGGATCTTTGTTGCAAAGTTAGGAAGATATTTAGAAATGTACACCATAGTCTAGTATACCATATATCCCTCCACCATAGAACCTTCAGGATGTGCTCTTTGTCGAACCAAAGCCTTCAAAAATTTCAAGTGCCTCTCAACCATCTACATTGACCTAGTGTGTACAAGTCCACACAATTCAATCTCCTCAACTTGGTGTATGAGGTAGTGTTTTTGTGCATTGAAAAAAGATGAAGGTAGACACTTTTGCATTTCACACATTAGATAAGGAATTTTTCTCTTCCAATATTTTTATCTTCTTTATGGATTTCTTTACATGACAACCACCTACAAGATATTCAAGACGCAAAAAAATATATTACATAACAAGTAAAACAAATCGCAAATATAATATCTATACAACGAACTAAACAAATATCACTACTTACCTCATGTATTTTCCAAGATCATATATGACTTGCTTGACATTATTGTCAAAGTCATCTGGGAGAGATAGAGGTAGAATGTACTGCAACAATTATAAAATTATCTTTACATTTTTTTCTAACATAATACAAAGAAAAGTACGCAGTACTTAAATACATAGTAAAAACACAAGAACATGAATTACCTTAATGAAGGTATGACAATCCTGCGTTTTCATCCCTGGCCCAAATTCACTTTTCTTTGATATGAGATTGTTTATGTTCGCAGCAAATCCTGTGGGAAATCAAATTTTTCGTATGACTTCTTTTATAGCATTGCTTTGTTGGTTCATTAATAACCAAGGAAGCTCACTTATATTAATCTGGTCTCCATGGCTATTTGATTGAATGACATTTATCATTGCATGATTGGAATCTTGAATGTCACTACATATTTTGACAATTTTTTCTTTGTCACGTCTTCCATCCAATATTTTTCATAACGTCTCTGTTATATTCTTTTCAATATGCATAGTATCAAACAAATGCACAATTTGTAACTGCTCGTAGTAGGGCAACCTACTAAATTATTAGGGCTAACTTTTTAGTCCCTTAGGAAGGTGGTCATTTATGCCTTCACGACCTTCACAATCATCAATCACATCATCAATAAACAAAACACAATAGAAAAGTTTTTTTTATGACATAAACCATTAGATGGAATGGCATTACCTTGACGATTAATTCTACTATATTCCAACTTCCACAGGTGAGGTGTTATTCTTCATTGCTTTGATGTATTCTCTTCTTTCCCATTGAAAAGATGTTTTTCAGTATTTCGATACTTATGATTTTTCTGGATAAAGTGCCTATACTCGTCAAACACCTGCTTTCCTAAACTTTTTGAATGACGATATTTCATCTTTGGACCACAAACTAGACATGCAAATTTTCCCTTCCTTTGAAGACCTACAAGATAATGTATAATTGGATTAAATATGTTAATTTTTTGGATTATAATGTTCATGCACAACTTAAACACTATAACATAGCACAAAAATGTGTTAGCCCAAGGGCATCGTGTATTGTCCATAGAAGCATCGCATGGAATTGAAATTGTCTTTATCCTATTGGCCTAGAGACATCATACATAGTGACACCATTCCATAACTCCACCAACTCATTGATAAAAGGCTCGATATATAAATTCCTATCTTTAACTTGGTACTTACCTAATCGAATGAACAAAAACATTACATAATTATTATGACCATTATATGACAATATTTATAATTAAATGTAGATGACTATATTTAAATGATAAAATACCTGGAACAATCATTGCCAACATTATGTGCTCCCTCTTTATTGACATCCATGGAGGAATGTTATTGTTGATAACAAAAACAGGCCACACTGAGTAAACAGATCTCATCTCTCCAAATGGATCGACACCGTCCGCTACCAATGAAAGCCTCAGATTACAAGGTTCTTCTTTAAAGTGTGACCACTTTTCCTCTATGTCCATAAATGCTAAACCATCCGCAGGCATTCAAATAATGTCATCTCGACTTCTATTGCGTGCATGGTAATCCATAAATTGTGCCAAGCTAGTGCACTTGAATAATCATTGCATACATGGAATAATGGGAATATAGTGAAGAACCTTGCGAGGAACTCTTTTTTTTATTTGATATGTTCAATATCTACTGATATGACATTCAAGGCATTCAGCTCAAAATTCATGTTGTTTTTTATATATAATATGATCAATGAGACAAGCATCTATTGCTTGATACTTCATTCCAATATCTTTCATAATGGCAGATAATTCTCAGTATGAGCGAGGTAGAATATTTGATGGTGGTAACACAAACTCACCTATCAATCTAAAGCAAAAAAAATGATTTGTTAATATAAATAATATTAATGGTACAGCAAGATTCACCATCTATTATGACATATATGATATACCTTAACATACATGAGATTGTTATGTTGGATAAACCATTCATAACCTTCAAGTTCACCAACAACAATACAATGGAGAGAAGAGTTGTCTGTGAGCCTTCATAAAGGGCCTCAGATGCCTTCTCAAGTAGAGGGACATCATGAACAACATCAAGGTCATCTTCATCATCATGATCAGCTGAGCGAGTACTAAATGTGTCATGGATCAATGTATTTGTACCATCATCTTCAATTGTGTTTTGTGGCTCATGATCATCATCTTCCATGGGATCATTATCTTTAGCTTCTATATTCACACCTCCATGTTCATCCACTTCGAAAACCATATTCCTTGAGTTGTGTTGATCCATATCATGTGCTCCAGGGTGCTCAACCTATATAAAATTGATAAACATAAATAAACCATGATCATGATCTCATCATCAAGTGATTTCTTATGTATATAAATTGTTAAAATGATATAATGAAATACTTTCCAATGGATGATAATCATGTCCATCTTCAATGTGACCATGCAGCCTACAATGTTTCTTAGTTGTTTTGATTAGAAGTCTCCTAGTTTTTAACCCCTTACAAATTTTGCAGGGACAATAACATTTTCCATTACCTTTTCTTTTCAAGTTAGACCACAATCTAGCAATTGTCTCCTTATTTTGTTGTTCGCTAATATTGTCTGACATGGTCTTTCTTCACAGGCAAGAAAATTGGGCTATAGAACTAGTTATATAGAAGTTGAAATGTTAGTTATGAAATCACGTTTCAGTATAATATACCAAATTAAATTACTTGAACATAGAAATTGCACAAATTGAACCAAAACCATTTAACTCTTCTTTTTCATCTCAAAACATATCTAATGGCTTTGTGGTATGCAATCCTTGTATCATATCTTAAGTTGACTAATGTCTAATTGGAGTAATCCATGAGTGTCTAATGTGAATTCATTATCAAAGTTGTGAAGTCATCAAGAGTATGGTGATAGTTATTCCTTATAGGATCCTCTCAATATTGTCCAAACCAGTCCAAAAGGAAAGCAACTATCCATTCCCATGCTCATGCATACTTACATGACTAATGTTGCCCTTGTGTATCCTAAGCATTGGAGAGACCTTATCTAACTTGCCTAATCAATGTGGTTGTTGTCCTAATATGAAATATTGAGTTCTACCCTTGCCTCTGCATCAAACTTCTCACATCATGTTTCTTCAACAAAACACGCTAATATGAATTGAGCCAACACCATGAGGATAGGGTCAAGTATCATGGAAACTAAACATAATACGTGAAGATGGGATTCACACATAAGTGTTGGCTCTCAACAATGCCACACTTCGAAAAAATTTGATGGCCACAAGGCCAAATTAATGTATCTAGGCTTCAAACTCCTTACTCTAGGCTTGGAGGACCCTACACAAGGTCTATGAACACTCACTTGGTATTACAATAGAAAGAGCCTTCCTCTAGAACTTTGTTTGCAATGCACACATCATTGGTAATCATTGTTATGATTGATGGTCTATTAGGACAGTAAATAAAATGCTTATTCTTTTGCCACCCTTTGAAACTACAACAAGGTATTTGACTTGGCAGGGTCCCCACACATCACTTCAACAACAAACATTAGGCAATTCAACCTTTTTCCTTCTAAATGCATTTTGTTTTGTCTTTCACTAGTTTTCTCAGTCTGATACATAGGGATATCAGACCTTTCATGTCATCATCACACGCGCCTTCCAATATGTAGTCCTTTCATATTTTAGGTGCCTACACACTACGTTGTTTTTAAGTATTGATGAAGTCTTAAGACATCTCATAACTCCATTACATGTCCACACTTGGGTTTACAAACACAACTCTATCAAAACAAAAACAATATCACTAGTAAAACTATGACTGTGACAATCAATACCCTTAGGACAGTCATGGGTCAGTGCAAGAAGCTGAGTCCACTTTTTGGCCAAAAAGTGGAAGTGTTTTCCCTGATTTTCAGATTTTGTCTCATTAGAGCTTAAATTTTGAAACACTTGGAGATTGAATCTTGGAAAAATTCAGTAATATAGAAGATAGCCCTTTGAGTCTACTTTCCAAATATGTATTTTATTTTAATACCCACATAATAAATAATAACTTTTGTAATGGAGTTCTAAAAACTATGTTTTAAAAATGCCTGTTTTAGGACCATACCATGCATGTGTACGACCCACACTTTTTGACACAATTAAAATTATTTTCTCAAGCCGTTTTGGGAGATTGTTTGTAACTCATTGAAGATTGATGAGCATATTTTTATGTATTTTTTTAAAAAATATTTTTTTTAATTAATTTTTTAATGACCGTAATTATGTTTTTAAAAATTTCACATGTACGACCCACATAATTTGACGTAAACTTAACATTTTTTAATTTTATTTATTTTTAAATAGAAAAGAATTTTTTGTAGATTGCTGACATATAATTTTTTTTTCAAAATTCATTAAAATAAAAAAGTTATTAAATTAACAAAATTAGTTAATATTTCAAGTTTATGGACCCGATTTAGTATAAATTAAATGAAAAGTAGTTAAAATAATCAATTTTTAAATAAATTTACATATTTAGAATCTAGACTGTATAATCTGAAATGGGTTTTAATTTTGTATAAAAATTTTCTAATTACAGGCACATAAATTATTTTAGAAGATCGTATTTGTGCTTTCATTCATGGAGATTTGAATTTGCAGGTCCATGTCTTAGGTGTGGCCATTCCAGGCCTATCCTGAGCCTAATCCTGAGCCAAGTGGTGGGTTATGAAATCAACTTCCATAGAACGGGCTCCCGTTTTCAAACAAGGGTGGCTTGTGAAAAAAAAGGAAAAATAAGATTTAGAAACGGGCGCCCATTTTTTAAAAACAGGAAACGGGCCCCCATTTTGTTTATAAGAGGGCCCTTGTTTTAGAACAAAATGGGGGCTCATTTATTTTTGCCTCGGGCCCTCGTTACCTTTCGGCTCAGGAGCCCAAAGCATAAACAGGCCCCCATTTTTTGAAAACGAGCCCCCGTTTATAAGAGTGTGTTTTCCAATGCACGGACTTCCTTGAATTTGTGACTCATTACCTTGCACTTGCTCTCATAGAAATTTAATCTATTTCATTTGGTTTTGTCCACAAACCCTTCTGAAGGTTACATAGGGTCCCCTTGTAAAGACGTAAATCGAGCTAACTTCAAATAATAGCCGAAATACTCTTTATTCTTAAAAAAACTCATAAATCAGTTAATAAATCTATTTCATTCCATTTTTCCATCCATAGCTTCATCTGATAATTCCATTTAGATCGTAATAAACACAAAATTTCTGTAAAAGATAAAGATTCTTTATTCCATAAATTGATAAAATTAGTATCTCAATCATACAATACTTACGCATTTCAAGTTGTCGTAAGTTCAATAACAAAATAATACAAAGTAAAGGGTGAGATGCGTCTGTTGATCTATAACCCAAGCTATCACCAGTGCAATCTTTATCATGAACACGAGAACAAGATTCAGGCACTTTTTCCACCCAACCTTCAAGCTTATGCTTCCCCAGAATTCTTGGTCAATCAAGAATACCCGACCCTGCATGAATTGCTTAGCAAAAGAATTCAAAAGGAAAGATGGAATCTGGTGCGTGCCTAGACGATACATTCATTTTTAATTTTCTACTTCTATTAAGAAAAAAGCATTCATTATCATTCAAGGATGTGGTAGAGAGGATAAAATAAAAGAATTCCGTCTATTTCTATGGATAATTCCAATAATTACTCAGCCGAGTATAATGCCATGCACAGCAAAATAGATATTTGGAAAAGCAACTATTCTCTCTATAATCCACATTCGGCACTCATCCTGGAAGGTAACTTTCCACAAACACAAGCCTATCTAGCTTTGTTCACATAATCTAGCATAAATTCATACAAAAGGTAATCGTTCACCTTTCAATTCTAGCTTCCTATTTCTTGCAAGATAAAATACTATGCCAAAAAGACAATCTTTCATTTGAATAGAAATTGATTAAGTAAATCTTTTATTACAACCAATCCTATCTGACAGGAAACAATCTTTTATGGATAATCAAATATACATCTAAAAGAAAACAATCTTTCCCTTCTATCTTTCAAGCAATTTAAAGACAAGATTAAAATATTAAGAAGGTGTAACACATGTATGTATCTTACATATAAATTGAATAAAATGAGTACACATTCTTTTATTCAATTATCAAAACATAGCATAATCATTAACATGCATTCCATTTCTTATGGTTTAGAATTCTAAGTTTATCTCATCTAAACTCTCTCTATCTTTCCAAGTGTCGTGGTTTATTTACCTCTTTTCTCAAAACATCATATTTAGTTTAATACTAATATGTGACTTTTCATTATTTAATTCTTAACACACCGACTTCACTAATTTACCATAACGACAATCTAATATGATACAAGTTCATAAAATGCCTATCTATAAGGCTTTTCAAATAAGACACTCAATAACCATCTTTATTTTTCTTGCAAAATTTGAAAGTCTAAGTCTTTCCTTGTGATATCAAAATAACTTCATTATTTATAAGTTGTTATCCTATTATTTCTTCTTCTTCGTGGTTCAATCTCAAAGTTTCTCTCTCTATCCTCCTACTTAATTTCTAGAGGATTGGGTAATCTCATTTATGAGAGTTTTACTAAGTTTATCACCAAACTTTAAGAAATTATTTCACTATTGTATCTTTATTTACATTAACATAATTTTTGAACAATTAACAATGATTCCTTTTTCGACTCTAACTCTTCCATTAGTATATTGCATAGGTCTAAAACTAGATCATCCTTTAGAGAATATGTAAAGCAACCTATAATGCAATTCCTACCACTCTTTAACATCTTCCATGCATGTTCTTAGTTATTTTATCATATGTACCTCACAATACATTTCTCTATAAGACTATTCAAAAGCGAGTTCAAACAATTTTATTCTAATCATGGCTTGACTCAATCAAACTTCATTCTAATAAACAATATATAACTTCATGACTCACTCACTATCCTTGCATTATGATCAAATAATTAAGGTAGATCCTACCTCCTTATGCTCTTGTTACTGGCTTGAGGTGATGAACTTGCTTCCCTCTTCACATTTTCCTACTCTCTTTCAAGATGGTTCACAAACTCTTTGTCACTTTCCATCTGTCGATTCTTCTACCAACTACATCCTTCCTTTCTATCTTTTATTTCTAAACTTTTCTCTGAAATTCGACTCTAAATTTGAGATGATCATGATCGATCTTCTGTCTATCTTCTATCTTCTGCCATTTTGATCCTCTTCCTATCTTTCTCTCTCTATTCTCTCGAACCCTTGCTAATACTTATATTATTTTCTCTCTACATTAGCTGCTACATCTATGGCTTAGACCTAGCCATGACTTCGACACCTTAGCTATACACTAAAGGTTCCCTTAGATTAGAACTCAACTTGCTACATATTTGGAAATCAAATTGGCTTCTGTGGTTGGTAGGTCTCTCACTCATCTCCTCCATGTCTATTCCTTTCCTAGACTTAGCAAGAGTTCGGTTTAACCAACTATGCATGATAGATAGTCACCGATCTTCCTACCTCTCATCTAACTGCCTTGTCGACACGTCTATGGTTTCTAGGACTTTGACTATTGTTCTCTGTAGTCATGGTGAGCTGATTCGACCTCCTCTCACCATGGATCATGGATAAGGTTGTTTGGTTTCCCAGTTATCTCCATGGAAACTGCAGTCTTTCCTACTACCATCATCAAATGGTGAGAAGTCTGTGGTTTTCAAATTGCCATGGCACTACGTGCCAAGTCGCTCTCCTTCCCCATCGGTCGCAAGCCACCATGTGTTAATCATAATATAGTTTCAGTTTCAAACGGTTTAGAACTCATGAAGGAACGTTTACATGTCATCCAAGTACTACAAATATTGTTTTCTAAGTCCCTTTTTGCCAAGTCGACTTCTTCTATAATATGCATGCCTTGCATTTATTCTACATCTCAGTGTCACTTTCTACATAGTCGGTGTTTGTTGCAATGTGGAGTAGGTCTTAGTATTTGCGAGGGGTTTCTTGCAATGTGGTGAAGCTTTTATTTAAATGGGAGGAGGGGTGGTCGATGTTACTATCGACCATCCTCTTTATTTGCTTAATTCTTCTTAAACCAATCCCGCCACTTCCATTTAATTTGTTTTATTTTAATTTTTCTTAAAACTTAACCCGCCACTACCATGTGTGATGTAATTTTTATTTTTTTTATAATTTATTTATATTTTATATATATATATTTAATGAATTTTCATTAATATATATATTAAACATTAAACTTTGTTTAATAAATTCTTTAATAAACCCTTTCTTCATTAAATATATATATCGGATTTTCATTACATAATTTAATTTCATAAATACATATACAATAATTACATACATATTTACAAGTACATGATCAAATTATTATTAGAATTCATATACACATATCTATATAATGCATATATATTTTTAATCTCAAATGATTACGTATATGTATAAACAAAATTCTTGACGAAGTCAAATTTCACGATAATTGGATATTTATAACTATATAGATATACATGTATATGATTAAATCGATTTCTCATATACATATACATTTTGACCAATTTACAAAAGTAAACTTATTAGTACAGTTTTCATACATTTATACATATCTAAAAAGAACATAAAACCTAGGGTCAATATTCATTTTCGAATCATCTACACATTTTTTTCTCTTTTAACAATAAAACATAATATTTCACAATCACTCACACAACTTAGATTTAATTCAAACACTACCCACATCATGCAATCAATGCACATGTATAAAAATTTAAATCAATCTACTTCTCATTCCAAATTCATCATTTCAATTTGAACAAACATTCAAATGAGGTCATTTAAATCATCCATCTTTCAAGATGCAAATTTAAATCCTAATGTGGTGTTCAGAGATTCCATCTATTCTAACAAAATACAAGAGCTAAGACAACTCTACCTGAACCATGTTCTCATCTTCATCATCATTCACTTGTTCCTACATTCACTTTGCACTCAATCGCTCATTAGCAATGACGATCCCAATTTACAATAAAAATTATTACTGACCATTCAATTGTATATAAATCATTTCAATACATTCGATATCCTATCTTATTTCATTAACAGTTCTATTTTCATTTCATTTCAATTTCATTTGAAAAATAAACATTATTTTCCTAGTTAAATAATTATGGAAAAATAGGGTTCATGACACCCCTCACCCCTCTCTCTGTCATCAACCACTTCAAAATACCAATCACTTGGTCTTCCCACCAAATTCTTCACTCTTATTGCCTTTTACTATCTGATACATAGAGATATCAGTCTGTCCTCATGCCCAAACACATACCAAATCTGATTTGGAGCCCTGCACATAACATAATATGATACATAGCATGAGCAAAGGTCATCCCACACATTTGGGTGAATTTATATGCATGGGAGACCAAACTATACATTATTTACTCCTCTCGGTAAACAGTAGGCAGGGTTTTGACATTTTTTGGAAAAAACTATGATATCTTCTTTAAAATACTATGAAATTCAATGCCACAAAGAGACAAAATGAAGTTAACTCTATAAACTGCAATGTTGTATTTATTTTTAACCGATGCTTTCCTACATTGTTTGATCTGCCATCTTGTTAGAAATCTCGCCTCTATTATGCTTTGATGGATGTTGCATCCTGTTACAAACCTCATTTTGGCACTGGCAGAAAGGATTTTAGCAAAGGTTGTGGAATATAGATTTTACATCTACCAATTTTCATTCTATCTTGTGCATATGGCTTTTACATGAATAAATAAATTTGATAAATAGGCCATATGGTGGATGATAAGTGAAGGATGTAAGTACTAAAGGTGTGGCACTAGTGGCTTTGGTACATGAAGGTGACTATAGGTTATGGAAGGAGAAATGGTGGAAGTTGGATCTATGGTAGAGGTGGGAGTAGATGTTATTTATGCATCAAAATGTTAAGCTAATACTCATAAAATAGCTAGGAATCCAACTTAAGGTATTCTATTTGTTAATAAATTTCTCTACCATTTAGCTAATGCCCCCTTTCTTACCATTCCATTGTTGGCTTGAGTGTAGATTATTTTCAACACCCATTATAAGACACATTATAGATTCTTGGGGCTCCTAACCTAACCTAGCTTTGATAACATTTTGAGCTACTACTCATGGACTAGTTAGGTTACCAAGATATGACCTTCTATTTGTTGTTATAATGTGATCTATGACTAAGTATTGGAGGATCTTACTAACTTGGGTATCATGATTTTATGTGTCTCTGACATGACTCCTAGTAGCTATATAAGGATCTTACTAGTCCTAGACCTATGCCTTGTCTTTTCTATATGGTTCCTAGTGAGAATATATGAATCTTACTATTTATAAATGTCATAACTTTGTGTTTTGCATGCTCCATGTGTGTTACCAATATTACTCATACTACTCACTTTGTACTTCCCTTTTATCTCAATATTGTAGATTGACAATATCATAAGTCTTGGGAGCTACCACCTTTCCAAACTTGTAGTCATCTTGACTCTTCAATATCTTGGTGAAAGAATATTTGGTTTCTCCATATTTTCCCAGGAGTACATGAGCATAATTCATACTCTTGCTAAGAGGGGGCTAAATATTGCATCATAAGTTGTATCTCTTTATAAATATACACTAGGTTTGGACTCACTTTAGTGGTTGTGCCTTCTTTATGCCTAATTGTACTTAGGTTTCAGAATTTTTCCATAAATGTGGTTCATTCCCTTATTCATGATGTTCCTCATGGCTCAATTTTCTAGGACTAGGGTCTTGGGAACCCTTATTCATGGAAATTGGACCTAAAATTTGAAAGATGAATGTTGGATTCGCAAATAGTAGGAATTTCCTCTCCAAATTTGGACTTTTCCAAAAGTTCGATTTGAAAAGGTGCAAGTTGCATATAGATACAAGTCTATTTTTCATTTCTAACCCCTATAAACTCCAACCCACATCTACCAATTTTTCAATCAAGCAATTCAAATCAATTGAGCATAGATCTATAATCAAGGAACAAAGCATTCAAAGATACAACTTTGTTACATCAGTTATGATCAACTACATTATGTTTTTCCATGATGAAAGCATACACTAACATGTTCTGGAAACATTAAAGCATTTCAAAACTAAGGTATATTTGTCAATTTTTTATTTACATATATGTTTGGAACATATTAACACAAACTGTAATGTTATGAAGCTTCCTCTGCTAGATACCTCCCTAGAACTGGTTCAAGATGACTCTCACGCACATTTGTAAATGTGCAAGGAAACACAGATATGCCTAAGTCTGAGAGCATAGTATAACTGTGGTATGTAGATGAAAATGACAAGCCTTATGTATAGGTCTAAGGAAAATAATTGTGAGCAACACTTTGTAGCACACATTAATAGAAGACATAAAAAGGAATAGCTACACCAACAAAATAGTGAATAATAAGTAAACAAAGCCTATTTTTATTGAAAATATAGTAAAGATCTTCTAGGATAGTGTTAAGAGAAGACACAAAGCCTCCTGAAGAAGTCATGAGAAGATGATACACAATAAGAACCAAATACAAATGGCAAGGTACAAGTGATAACAGTCCTAGCCAAATTAATAATAGTGAGATCATGGGAAAAGATTTGAAATGTAAATCTCAATGACAACCCAACCAAAGAGAAAAAACTTTAGGACAAAGCCTATAAAAAAGAGATAGCCACAAAATAGTAACAAGTAGTCTATTAACAATAAGATAGATCAATCCACGGTATAAATCATATAACAACTAAAACCATGAACCTTAATACCATGAAGAGAAAACCGAAAAGTTGATTTTGATAGTGAGATAAGTCATGAAGAATCCTCAAGTAGAGAGACTATATATTTGGCTGGTAAGAGGGCAACATATAGGCAAACATAGTAAAAAAGAGCCATCACTAGCTATTGTGTTTGATAATATTAATTGTAGATTCAATGTTTCAAAAGAAATAAAAATGGCCCATCATTTTCATTGGAAACATAGTCAAAATAATAAAATCATTATCAAATTATATACATAAAAGACTCAGACCAAATCTAATAATAGAGATAAAGTAGTAAAATGGATGTTCACTATCAAACAAGAAAGAGAGCAGTCTCAAAACACCAAAACACTTTAGGATAATTAAACAGAAGACTTGGTCTACAACTCTATCTTGTCTTTTCAATGATGATGAAGGCCCTTGTAGAATTAATTGTGCACTGTATTTCCATCTCTGTTCTAATCCTTAGCTTGCAAGATCACCATGTTTTGGGTATGGGGTGATCATTGTTTTTTCTCTCACTACTGCTAAGGTGGTATCCTTACGATCAAAGTATGACAATTACCAATATTATGAAGAGAACTCACATGAATATATCTAGTCACCTATGCAAACATTTTAGTCATCTTGTGACAGTCAAAGAGGGCAATAGTAATAAGTCTTCATGATGGAAGTCCATTAAAGGTGGTAGTCAACATAGTGAAAAAGCCTAATCATGTTTAGAGCAATAGGCAACCCTAAGAACAAGAAAAAATAGTCATGTGATAATGCATAGAAAAACCTTAATGCCCAAGTTTAGAGAGCATATAAGATGAATAATGATAGTCTACCAGTAGGGATAAAGACACGGGTAAGTTTAGTGTCAGGTATGTATAAGCATGTTTTTTCTGAGCTAGCATTAGAGTATATATCAGTCAGTATGATATAGATATTTAAATTCAGATGTGTACATCATTGAATATAAATTAAGATGTTCTTAATCAAGTCAATGACAGTTAATATCATATTAAGTTAAGAAGGTAAATTTTATCTATTTATTTAAACAGCATTAAAATAACATAATGTTTCTGCTAGACATAACATATAAATATATATATATCTACACATAATATCAAGAATACATAATACAGTTAGATTCAGGTTATGCAAATTATGGTAATACTGCAAATTCTTATAATGAATAACAAACTGATTTAAATGAAATGACAATAAGTGGTTAATGTTGATACAAAGTAACACTAACAAGAAACTTTGATGACAATCTAATACACATCAATGTTGAACTTACCCCTGTCTCATATAACCCTATGTTGGCTAGGCCCCACCATAATTAGAAGATTCTAATTACTATTTTCTTAAACCTTGCAATGACTGTCACAATTTGATAGTGAGTTGAGTTAGTCCATTAGCGAGATTGGGAAAGAGTTTGGTATTGAGTTTGGTGTTGGTGGAAGGTTTAAGGAGGTACACTATGACATGAAATGACTCTTCTTGTCCCTCATGTGAATGTTCTCCTCTTGAAGCACTACGACATGGATGGCCCTTCCTTCCATTTCGTACACCCTATTTTCTAACCCACACCTCATAACCTTTACCTCACTTCCTATCATTATTACCTTCCATCTACCTTTCATATCCCCTCTCTTAACCTCCTTCACTTTCCTACATCCTATCCTAAGCCTTAACCTCATACACATTTACTTTTACTTCACCTACCTAACCCCATTCCATCCTTCACATTCTTTTATCTCCCCCCATTCACTTTCCTACCTTCCAAACTCCTAACATATCCTAACTTACTCTTTCACCATTACATCCTTCATCACTTACCTCCCTATCTTATCCTAACCCACACCTCATAACCTTATACCTTTCAGCTTCCATTTTATACCACCTTCCTATCACGGTACTCTTATCCTCCCTTCCAAAACACCGACAAAAAATGGCACTCGATCACTACATAGTGGTCTCATGGTCCTACAATAGGGAGTTTCTATCACAACCATATATACCATCATCCATACCCAAGGCAAGCTCCTCAGCTAGAGCCTGCGTTCAGGCCACTTCCAATGGATGTCAGATACAAGAGTGGCACAATTTGTGGTTCTTCCATATTTGATCACGCAGGTTTAGGTCATCCCACTCCTTAATTAGGGTCTGCCCTAAGAGGTTATGCCTATAAAGAGTTTAATTGATCATTTCATTTGATCAACCATCCAAATCAATCTTATTTATCTCTTTTTCTACCAGACAATGAATATGAGCTAGGGAAAAAAAAATTATGAGCAGGAAAATTCATTATAAGAAGGATAAAACTTGATCATCAACCAACACAAATGCAACCTCCTATATAAAATTCAAAAAATTTCATCACTACAAAAAGAAAATTCGACACATTGTCACAAACTTAATGATTTTTTCTTCAAGAAAACATCCTATGAATGAATTGGTTGATTACCCTACCTTTTTTCTTCAATCAAATCTTGGCGGCACCGCAATCCAGAACTATTTCCCTCCTTGTAATGCCCAATTTTTTTGTGAATATGGTAGAGGTTGACGAGATGAAGAGGTAGGATTAATGTTTATCAAATGACTTGGTCTTTTTTTTTTTAAGTAATGCCCGTGGTCGTCGGAATTTTGACAAACACGGGCACTTTTTCAAAAAAAACATGAATTTCATTGCCAATTCCTTCCCTATCAAAACCAAATGTTGAATTATCATCGGAATTCCGATGAATGTGGGCATTTTTTCAAAAAAAAATCAAATTTGGTCACAATATACCTTCTCCATCGGAAACCTTCGTCAGAATTTTAGGCCAAATGTATTAGTGGGGTAAAGTTGATGAATTTGACAAGCTTGAGAGAGATAATGTTGCATTAAAGAATGAGATGTCATCCATTGTGATAACACTGACTAAGGAGATTGAGGACTAGAAGAAGAATGAAGATAATCTGGCACAATCATTGAAGGAAAGAGAAGATGAATGCTTTAGGCTTACCTATGAGAATGATCAGATGAAGCTAGAGTTGACACAATCAAGGAATAATGGTCAAGAACTTGAATGAGAGATTATTGCCTTAAGAGATGAACTTGCTACTGCAAATGAATACAAAGAAAAATTCAATTCTATCTCAACAAGGCTTGATGATATGCTATAAATTCAAAGACATGGAAAGCACATGCAAGGACTTCGATTTGAGAAAGGAGAATCATCTGGATCTGGACAAAGAAATGCAAAGCCTAATCAGAAGAAGAGAAAAAATCCTTCGATAAGACATCCTAGTGCTCATAAATTCAATGGTAGACGCTTTACTTGCAATAAATTTGGTCATATGGAAAATCAATGCAAAAGTAGGATGAATAATGGAATGAATAATGTGAACAATGGTCCTACCTTTACCGATCAGTGTTTAATATGCAATAATTTTGGTCACAAGTCAAATATGTGTAGAGAAGTAATGAATAACTTCCAAAACAAAAGATGCTATGCTTGTGGGATATTTGGACATATCTATAACCAGTGCAAGATGAGACCAAATCAGATGAACTTCAGAGCTATACAAAATATTGTTTGTTGTGTATGCAATAAAACTGATCACATTGCAAAATATTGCAGAAGCGAGAATAGTACTCTGGTAGACAAGAACAAATCAAATGAGAAGGGAAAGGCAAAGGTAGAGGAGATCAGAGACAAACATGAGAAGATGTGGGTCGGAAAAGATGAATCCAAAGTAGACAATGGATCTGCACTTGAATCCGATGCAGGATCTTCATCTAGTAACTAGGGCTTGATGCCTTAGGGGGAACTTTTCGTGTAGATTCTAAGAACTCCCTCTTCAGTGATCTGCAATCAATTCCGGAAGGTTGCAAAAGGCTTAAATTATGTATGCAGATGTTATTTAAAAGTTTCAATAAAGATTTGATGCTCCAATAAGAGACTTCATGAAAAGAAAGGTAACCGGTTGAAACATTTATTACAATGGGAAATTAGGTTTTTGAATGTTAAAAGGGCATTTGAAGGCTTCATTCGTTACAATGTGATCAAGAGAATAGTGCAGAGAAAAAGAGTGAAGTAATTTGGCAATCTAGATAGCGATTTTAGTGATTCCAAAGTGAATATTTATTCTCGGTTGCAAATTAAGGTATGTATTTGTTTCAAGCTATCAATTTCGATAAACCCTAAGTTTGAAATGGCTTAAGTTTCTTGAATAGGTACCCTATTGGTTGTGGAGATTAAGGATAGAGCTTGACCTGTTTTTCAAAAACATCCTTTTAAATCTATCGAGGATGATCCCGAAGGAGCATTTTCCTCTATACCCTACAGTGTTCTTTACAATGAGGACATTAGGGAATATATCCACCGTGATCTTGATGAACTCAGGAGTGCATACTTGTTGAACCTGTATAACAAACATCTGGTGGATAGCTTGGGAAATCTCAAGCCAGAATATCAGCATTTGCAAACCAAGAGTTTTTCCCACTTCGTGCATTTTCCAACTTTTGATGAGAAAGAATGGATCCAGATTGTACTTAGTAGAATCCATGACAAGTTTATGTGGTTGGAAAAGTCTCACAATATTACCAAGCAAGCAATTCGGGTCATGACTTGTCTGAGATCATCTGGTGAAGTTCCTTGCCTGAGGAAAATATCAAACAACATTGTGATTGTCGCCACTGGTTCCTAGTTTGACGGTCGAGTGATGACAATAAATGACATTCTGGAGCATGTTGTCAAGTTTGCATCAATGGTGGTTGGATACAAGGTTTACCAATCAAGCAGACAAAACTCTGTCTCCGGTACAGCCATATAGTCTACCTATCAAATGTTGAAGGAAGACAAGAGGTATGACTTATGTACGGTTCTCTTGAATGAGGTTTTAAGTAATTTGAAGAAAATAAAGCAAGACAAGAAGCACATCTTTAATTTTGGCACCCTCATTATCTGTTTGGCACTATATTTCATGAATGAGATCCCCAGTGTTCAAGGAAAGGTCCAATGGGCCTATGACAAATCGGTTTCTAGGCAAATACAAAAACTAATTATGGGGATTGGTGATGCCAAAATGGGGATATCTACTTTGTGGGGTTATTTAAAAATATTTCAGGCCATAATGAAGAGAAGAGAAATAATCCCAAAGGAATTAGTGGAGAAGTATGAGAAAATAATCTGCTTCATGGTTGATAAGAACCAATGCTTGATGGAAGCAGTTGAGCCAAGGACTATGTGGATTATTCCTATAGGATATGAAGTTGATGTTGCTACCCTAGATTCCTATGTCTACTTTGTGGGGTTATTTCAAAATATTTCAGGCCACAATGAAGAGAAGAGAAAGAATCCCAAAGGAAATAGTGGAGAAGTATGAGAAAATAATTTTTTTCACGGTTGATAAGGACCAATGCTTGATGGAAGCAATTGAGCCAGTGACTATGTGGATTATTCCTATGGGCTATGAAGTTTATGTTTCTAGCCTAGATGCCTATTCTCAACACATGTTGAGTCAACCGGTTGATGAAAAGGAAGATAAGTTAGGCACATTTAAGGAGAAAGACCTAGAATTTTATAGGTAGTTCATAACCCCTGCCAAGAAGAGAAAAGTTACCAAGATGACTAAGGAAGTAGTTATTCAAATGAGATTCACTAGGGAGGAGGTGAAGTGTGATAGAGAGAAACATGCACAGATAGAGGCCAAAGAGGAAAGAAAAAATCCTAAGGCCAAACCGGTTCCCTCTAAAGCTCAACCAAAAAAAACATAGACTGCCCCTGCTCCGATAGCACCATCTTCAGGATAGAGCCCATCTTGAAAGGGAGTTTTGAAGAAGAAAAAAAACTTAAGTGAACTTATGTTGTTGTATCTCTGGTGGCCTCTGAGACTAAGTCAGAGGAAGTTGGCAAGGCTAAGAAGAAATGTGAATTTGTAAGGGTGGTGAGGAAGCCGAGGTCTAGTGGAGCCCAACAAAGAAAGAAAGCAAAATCTAAACCTGCCCCTATCGAAAGGCCCAAGAGATGAAGACAAGTTAAAACTCAACTTGACAAAGACCTTGAATCTGGTGATTTGCAAGGTAAATATACAATTGTTCCTCCATTGTCAATAGACCAATTAATTGATGAAATAATTGTTTATGGAAACTTGAAGAATCTTGGAGCTTATTATGAGCATCTAGATGAGGGAGATTAGAGAAAGGTTGAAGAAGTTGTTGTTCTATATTTACATAACTTTACCAAAACTTTAATTGAATTAGGGTGTAGCATCCCTAAGGATCTGTACAACATTATTGATGCAAGGAGGATAACAACTATTAAGATTGACAGAGAAATGAAGGAAAGAGAATTAATAAATGTTTGCACCTGTGTCTCCCAAGATGAAGCTAAAAGGATAATTCAGGAAGCTAACAAGAAAGAATGTAAAAGAAAAATCATGGTTAATAGGCTGATGATTGGGAAGGTGGAAGAGGTGAGAAAGGAGACTGAAGATATTTGGAGAAGAATCATACAGAATGATCCTTTGTATAAAGATGCATTTAAGTCCTCTTAGCTGGAACTAAAAGAAGGTGTTTCCAGTGATTAGAAGGATGAAACTCAGACTGAGGGACATCTAGAAGATCAAGGCAACACAACTCTTGATGCTAAGACTGGTGATAATCCTCTGGTGATAGACAGTTTTGTTGTCCCTGAGATTCAAAAGGATGACACTGCACCAAGTGGCAACACCGGTGCGCAAGATAAAGGGGATGGAGCAGAGAAAAAGGAACCTGGGAAAGTAGTGGTAAAGAATTCTGAGGTAGAAAAAGGGTAAAGGAGTTGTTGATCCGATAATTGACACTCCACCAGTCTCAAGGATCCCACCTTAAATCTCTATCAATCTAATATGGTCCTTTAAATCTTAGACAAATGTCACCTACAAAGAAGTTGATGCTTGCAGTAGTTGTTCATGCTCAGGCCAGTCAGGATGTGGTCAAATCTTAATCTGAGGATAAAAATCTCATTTTGATGTTGATTGATTTTTTGCACAAGGTGGCTCTGGGTGTATAGTTAGATCCTAATGCTAGCCCCTCTGGTAAACTACTGCATTTGATTAATAGTGTAAATACCAGTTTTGATTATTTAGAGAAGTCTACTACTAAAAGAGTTTTGGATAGGTTTAAGGAGGTAAGAATGCAGACATTTCAGAAAATGATTGAAGATGATAGAGTTAGACTGAATAAAGGTCTGAAAACTATTTCAGATGCATTGGTAGAAGGTGGTAAATTATATAAGTCTTGTCTAATTTTGCCAAAGTTCACAGCAGACATAGACAAGCAAATAAGTGTTTGTCCAGGTAAACTTGTTGGTATTTCTCAATCCTTTGATCATAATGTAGCTCTGACCAGCAATGTTGAAGGGAAGATAATGGCTCTCAATGATCAGATCTTGAGCCTTAATGCAGATAAGGACATTATTTTGAAGAGAGTTGGTGAACTCCAGAACTTGATTGCCCCTAGTTGGACACCATGTTAAGCAATAAGGCAGATTGTATGAAGGCAATGGCCCAACCTATTTCATCTTGTCTGAAATATGTAGAGATTCATGCAACTGTATTTAGTGCATTCATTACAGTTTTCGATAACTTGAAGAGTGGGTGGGAAACATACCTAGGATTTTTGAAGACCATTTTTGTTGACATCTTCAAGTACTTGTAAAGTCTCCATCATGTATCTTTGTATATAAATTTTGGGCATCACCCCATTGTTGGAATTTCTATCAAAGGGGGAGAGTAAAGGTGAAAAATGTATATTAGAAGAGTGTAATTACAGGTTTTAGAACTCTCTGTCTAAGAGGGAGCCTTAGAAATTCTTTTGATCTAGTGTACAGTTTTCAACACTTAGCCATTTTTCATGAGTGTTTCCATCAATGCAAAAGGGGGAGATTGTTGGCAATTGACACTCATCTGGTGGCTTATGATGGTTAATTATTGGTTTAGGGTTGTCATTGATGGCAACTCTTCATGATATTCCCATCTGGTAATCACGAATCTTGATTTCCAAAAGAGGATCTCAACCGATAGCCAGTTAACTAGTATTCCAAGTTGAAAAGACCAGTTTTAGTCCAGAAGCTTTCCAGTGATTGTGGTGTCATGAATAATGTATAGGATGATTGAGCTGACATAGATACATCATTTTATCATTGTTTTGGTGATCTGCACTTATCTTTGGTGATCAGGTCAAGTCGACATGTGACTACACGTTACATTAGCAGGCCAACTTGATAAACGATCTATTTTGTGATTGCGGATATATAAGACCAGTGTAGATGATCTTTTTGGTAGATGGTATGATTGTGTGTGAGTGAATGATAATTCAGAATCATTTGTAGCATAGTTTCACGTATTCATTCTTGATCTAGTTACTGACTGAGATAAAGAACAGAGCAAAACAGTAGAGGTGATACAATTAGTATCTTTGGCACCTAACCGTAACTCATCCAGGCATTGTGGATGCTATTTTGGATTTCATTTATTGTAATTAATCATTGTAATCAATCAATAAGTAAATGAGCTTTCTGGGGTTGTATCCCTTATTGTATTTGAGCAGTGAGCTCTAGGCAATGTGCCTGAATGCATGTGCATTCCTCATATTGTAATATTGTCTTTCTACTGGCCATAGTAAAATAATATTGTGGGTTCAAATCCCATTGTGGTTTTTCCCATTTGGGTTTCCATGTAAAAATTCTGGTGTTATGATTTTGTGGTTGTTTGTTTTATGTTTGTGCATTTTAGTTTCATGTTTATGCTTTTGATGGTTTAAAGTTAAGTTAGTAAATTTTCTAACCAGTAGATCATTGATTCACCCCCCCCCCTCTCAGTGATCCCTAATTCCAACACTTATTTATCCTACTTGCATGGTTAATGTGATAACTGAAGAATTTATTTATACTTTGAAATTGCATCCAGTGATATATGATGATATTGATGTGATAGTCATGGTTTTTTATGGCTTCTCTTGTCCTGCTATTGTTTCTATAACACTTCGTATTGATGTTGGCACTAGATTCTTAGATATTAAATTTTATATCATTCCTACATCTGATCAATTTTATGTGAAGTTGGGACATCCTTGGCTCTCTTCCATGAAAGCGAACACTTCTATTGTTCATAACTGTTTGAAATTTCCTCATAATGGTTAAATCATAACTGTTAATCATAGCATATTTCAAACTACAATGAGGTGTGGATATGTTTTTCTTGATTACTTTTGGTTCAAACAATTCAAGCCTCTTCAACCTAGAAGTGATGCCCTCTTTAGATCATATCAAAACTAGAAAAATGAAATGATTTTGTCATTGAGTAAACCTAGAAATCCAACACTTAGCATTCCTCTTGATGATCATATACCACTTCTTGTAGATAATATTATTCTTCCTCCTAAGGAAAGAAGTATAATTCTTCCCAAAGGAGCACCTATTCCTTCTCCTAAAGAGAACAGTATCCTTTCTCCTAAGAAAATAGATATTCTTCTTCCTAAATAAAAGTCTACTCCTTCTCCTATGGATGAGTCCACTCTTCCTCCCGAACAACAAAATATTCCTCCTAAGGTTAGACTTATCCCTCCTTCTCATGATAGACCTGCTCTCCTTCCTACACCTTGCATTCCTCCTTTATATGGTGTGGTTCCTCCTCCATCTTATAGAGAGAAGTGGTCGGCCTCTTCTATTGTCCAACCTAAAATACCTCAACCCATTCATCCTTCCCTAAAAGAAGAGACAAAGCCTATACCTAATGAGCCTAACTCTTCTCAACCTTCAGCCAAAACTAGACAAAACCATTATGTGAGAGAACGTCGATGGAGACGTGATGCTAGATCTCGTGAAGTTACTTCTCAACCATTTCTTCTCCTAAAACACCAGCAATTGACATGATTCCATTTTCTCCTAAACAAGATGTTCAACCTAATTATCCAAGATGCAAAATGCTTAAGACAAATGATGGTTCAAGTTCTATTCCTATTAGAGCTCCTATTCTTATTAATCTTGATGAAGAAATAGGTAAGAATATTCTAAATGATGAAAATGTTGATCCTAATATTTCTGATGATGAATATGAATATTATGATGTTGACAATTACTTATCTGTGGAATTTTCAAAAGCATTAATCCTAGCTCCTAGTAATGAACAAAGTGACTTAGCATTAGAGCATGGTCCTTGTTTGGAACTTGTGATAGCTCCATCTATTGTGCTAGAGGTGGATCCTCTTCTGTGTTGTCCACCTTCCCCAAACAATGATCAACAAGATCGGGAGGAGGATGGCGTGCTTGATTAGATTAATTAGCATCGTAGACTCTATCCCTCTCTCTTCTCTCTTATTTGTGTCATTCTTCTATTTGTTGTCCCTAGTGTTGTCTACTTGAGGACAATGCAAAGAGTTGAGATCTCTTTTGGTTTCTCCCATGTTGATTCAAAGGATACATGTGTTCCCTTCTTCCATGGTGGTTTCCTCTCTTTGGGGATGAGGATGATTCTATGCATATACATATACATGATATACATGAGTTATCATAAAAATCATACTGACTCCAAAATTAGGTGAAATCACATCGTGTTTTGTTCTTTGTGTTCATTATCCTTTGATTTAACCTCTCTTGGTGGATAAATTATTGCGATAACGTGCTTGTCTTCTTTGAGTGTATCCTACCTTAAAGAAATTGCTCCCAATAAGGTTTACGTAATCACTTTAACGTGGGATCATACACTTTGCTCATGATTCTCTCTTTTGATACTTTAAGTTACTTAGCAAACTTTGTCTTACTTTCTAATTTTTTCGTATTCTTTTCATGACTCATACTAAGAGAGCCTTACTAGTTGTAGTCATTGTTCTCTCTTTCTCTCTCATGATCTTCCCTTTTGCCTTATAATTGAAGACGTAATGTCTTAAAAGTGCACCACTTACAATTTTTCAACGCATTTGGGTCTTTTCCTTAGTGTTTGCGCCCCTCGGCCTAATTAGAGACTTGAATATGCTCATATAAGTCAAAATCTGCATTTTGCTTAGTTGTACACTAAAAAGCCACATTGATCCTACCCCAGAATAGGGCAGGACTAGGGTGTGACACCCTAGGATCCACTAGGACTAGAGTGTGGCATGATGGGATCCCCTAAAGGGGACCTATCTTGGGGTCCCTCCCTTTGGCCTATCTCAAAACGGAGTGGCAAAATCCCCCCTATATCAGCCCAAGTCGGAAAATCAGTCAATTAAACCCACTAGCAAGTATATAAGAGGGATTTCCCCTCTCATTTGACATCCATCAATCCATTACATCAAGGATTCAAGAATTCAAGAGATCAAGCATTCACAAGAAATTGAGCATTTTTAGTCTTCCTTCAATTTTTGGAGCAGCAATAGAGTCAAGATTTCAAGCATTGAAGAGGAGATCATCATTCTATTTCATGAAATCATAATTCTATGTGGAGGCAAGAAAAAAATCACAAGGAGGAAATAGGTGTGCAGTTGTACTTCTGGAATTAAGATTTATTTGCAAAGACATAAAATCCCTTTTCCACGCGCAAAAATTTTGGAGGACGAAGTGGAGGGCGCCCCTATCCAGACACACGGTCCTTGCAATTTTTGCCCAATTTTGCATAGTAGCTCTGAATCATCTCAAAATTCTTAGATCCAGGTGCACCACTGAATTCCAAACCTGTAGCTCACTGTTTTTGCATACTTTGTCTTGATTTTCAACACTTTATCTTAATTCAATCAATCGACTTACAAAAAAGGGTCAATTACATTCCAATCACAACCAATCTACTCAGTATTCAATCCTTGCATCCTTTGGGATTGTATCTAGTATATTCACCCCCCCTCTTTTGAATGTAAAGTTTCCTCAAGTGAAAATTGAGCTTAGTGAATTTTCCCTTCCAAGTGGAGAATTTTCTAAGCTCCCAATTTTCCACTTTACAGGACTTCAGATATTTGAATAACGAATGCCCTAAAGATGATTTTCCTTTGCCCAACATCAACATCATTATGGACTTGACAGTAAGGCATGAAATTCTTTCCCTCATGGATGGATTTTCCGACTACAACCAAATCTAAATCTTAAAAGAAGATCAACATAAGACAGCATTCACAACATCTTGGGGACATTCCATTATCAAGTCATGCCTTTTTGACTCAAGAATGCAGGAGCAACCTATCAATGTGCAATGACAACCATCTTCCATGACCTTTTGCATAAAAAAATGGAAGACTATGTAGATGATCTCCTAGGAAAATCAAAAACAAGAGATGAGCACATTCTGATCCTAAGGCGGATCTTTGAGGACTTGAAAAATCCTAAGAAATTTGTCTTTGGAGTCACATCAAGAAAGCTCCTTGGGTTCATAGTATCTCGCAAAGGCATAGAAGTGGACCCTACAAAAGTGAAAGATATAATTAGAAATGCCTCCCCCAAGGACATGCAGATAGTTGTGCAGCCTACAAGGGAAGCTTCAGTCCATCTGAAGATTCATTGCACAACTGGCAGATAAGCGTCACCCATTTGCACATCTTTTGAGAAAGGATACACCAAATTCAAGTGGGATTGTCTTTGTCAAAAGGCCTTTGATAAGCTCAAAGAATATCTAGCTTCTCCTCTAGTGTTAATGCCTCATATCCAGGGACAGTTGCTTCTTTTGTACATATCAGCAACCACAATAGCACTGGGGGCATTATTAGCATAGATAGATGACCAAGGCAAAGAGCATGCAATCTACTACATCAGTCATACACTTGTAGGGTATGAGTTCAATTATACCCGCATAGAAAGAGCTTGTCTTGCATCAGTCTTCAGCACACAGAAACTAAGACACTACATGCTCAATAATAAGACTAAGTTGATCACCAAAATTGACCCCCTCAAATACCTACTATCCAAAGTTACTCTCACTGGAAGAACCACAAAACAGGTCATGTTATTAAGTGAATTTGACATTGAGTACATGGACTAAAAAGAAATCAAAGGAAAAGTTATAGTAGATTAATTGGCTGACATTCCTCTTCAAGGTGATCATCCCCTTATAACAAAATTTCTAGATGAGGACATTACGAGTGTCACATCATCCTCAAAATGGCAACTATACTTTGATGGCTCCTGCACACAAAATGGATTAGGAGCAGCTATATTGCTTGTGATACCTCAAGGTGATTGCATCCTGAATTCATATAAGATTCTCTTTGCATGTACCAATAACATTGTGGAGTATGAAGCTCTAATCACTGGGCTCTGCCTTTCCATCCAATGGAAGATAACTAAGTTACAAGTCTACGGTGACTCCCAGCTTGTCATAAAACAAGTAAATGATGAATATCACACAATGGATGAAAAGTTACTCCCTTGTCACAGCATGGTAGAAGACCTCAAGTAGAATTTCACTCTTATCCAATTTGATCAGATCCTAATAACAAAAAATTATGCTACTAATGCTATGGCTACAATTGGTTCCCTCCTCCAGATATCTGCAAATAGTCAGAAGTGTGAGTTCTTGGTTGAGCAACACCAAATTTTAGCATATGATGTCCCTGATTCTGAAATGGTGTGTGTCCTCGTTGGTTTTGAATTCCCTTGGTATCAAGAAACCTTTGCCTACCTTCGAGACAATATCATCCCTCCATACCTCACCAAAACCCAACAAAAAACCTTTATCCACCATTGCGCTCGCTACACTATCCTCGGTGACACCCTTTTTTGAAGGCATTTTGATGGATCCCTCCCAAGGTGTTTAGACAAAGAAGAGGCTGAATTTGCACTATGCAAAGTGCACAAAGGTATTTATGGAGCATACTCAAGTGGTCTCATATTAGCTAAAAAGGATCTTACGCATAGGATACTACCGGTCTACAATGAAAGAAGACGCATACCGTTATGTGAAGAAATGTGTCCCTTGTCCTAAACATGGTGATAAAATTCATGCACCTTCTCAGGATCTGCATGCGTTCATTACACCCTGGCCCTTCTCTCAGTGGGAGCTTGTTCTCATAGGGAAAATCCATCCCACCTCATTTAATGGTCACAAGTTTATAATAACTGCCACTGAATACTTTACCAAATGGGTAGAAGCCACACCCCTCACCGTCACCACTGCAAAGCTAATTTCTAATTTTATCCTAAATTACCTCATCTGTCGATATGGAACTCCTAATGCAATCATCACAAATAATGGCAGACCATTCAAGAATCAAGATGTCAAAGAACTTTTTTAGAAGTTTGGTATTCAACACTGTTGTTCCACTCCATACTACCCACAAGGTAATGGTCAAGCTAAGCCTTTGATAAAACCCTCATCAAAATCCTCAAAAATACAGTCAATAAAGTTGGTCATGACTGGCACTTGCAACTCCATCCCACTGGCTGGGCCTGTCGCACAAGTATTCATACACCCACAGGATCCATCCTATACTCCCTAGTCTTCATTTCCGAAGTCATCCTACCCCTTGAGATTGTGATCCCACCACTAAGGGTTTCATTGTAGAACATCCTCCCTGATGAGGAAAACATAGTCGCCAGGCTAAAAGAGGTTGAACTATTGGATGAAAGGTGCCTCAAGGCCTTAAATCACCTCTGATTATATCAGAATCGTCTACGGTTGAGCTATAACAAGAAGGTATGAACCCGAGAATTTGACTTTGGTGATGTTGTGCTTATGGAAAATCAGAAAAACTTACAGGACCGTGAAAAGAAAGGCAAGTTTGAGCCTAATTGGCTTGGACTATATATGATCACTGCAAAATATGGATCAAGTGCCTATCAATTGGCCACTCCCAAAGGTGAACCCTTCGATGAGCCTATGAACATTATTCACCTGAAGATACTTTATGCCTAGTCCTCAGAGATTAAAAAAAAAAATCAAGAAAAATACAAAAAAATGAAAAAAGTAAAGAAAAATCAATTCATCCATCAGTGAAAACCACTTTGTGGTGCTATGGACAAGTACCTTGGTGAAAAAATGGTTTCAAGCATCAAGGTAAATAAGCTAGGTCCATTATCTACTTGGACAAACTGGCTTTATAGGGCCGAGAGTTATAAAAAATTTATCCCCCCAATCTCATGGTTTTGCCACTTTTATAGTGTTCGCGAGCAAATTTTGCTTTACACTTTACCCTTCCCCCACACCCACCCACCCACCTGGTATCCACATTTTTGTAAATCTAATAATCTAATATGCAATTTCGCAAGCACTCACCCCATGCTTGATACATGTGGAGACGATCAATTTAAGTGTGCAAATTTAATTGGTATGACTTAAGCAGTCAGATTCGTTGTTTCAAATGCTTTGATGTGGCATGAGTAATTGATCCTCCATTTTTTCCCCGCATTTCTCCCATTTTCTGCAACCCACACCAACCCAATTTCCATTTCATAAATTGAATAATCTGACATGTTGCATTCCCACCATTCATACTCCATAATAAAAATCGAATATTCTGACATCTTCTGCAGCCCTGTAATGATGATGATTGTACAACTTTACTTGCCAAATAAACTACATCTGTGCAAGATGACCCCCATGTTGATCCCCCATCATTCCCCCTTCTTCACTTGTAATTGTTTGTCTCTTCCATTCTATAAGAAAAGAAATCTAGTGCTCCTCCATCCCATTCCCCTAACTCTGTTGCAGCCAATTGTCTCCTTCAGTCTTCATTCCAGGCCACCACATAAACCTTCACCACCTCACTAGAGGATATCAAGGTTGCTTTTCATTAGAAAAATTGATCTACTGACCCTGCAAATCCACCACCTCCAGGAGATGATGAGTCTTTGTTCGAAATGTGAGTAAGGATCATCCCGCTACACTGAGATTTCATCCCATCACACTGAGCTTCCATCCCATCACACTGAGCTTATCCCTGATCTCTGAGATTACCCCATCAAACTGAGCTTCTTCTTGACTTGTGCGTTGTCCAAACACTCATCCTTGTGACCTTAATCAAATCTTTGCAGTCAACACCACATCTGCATGCATATGTTCATACCACCTTCTCTATTGCTTACTCCTGCCCATTGGGATGCATCCTTCCCGAGTCTAATAGTTTATCCATAATCCTATGTCCTACTACTGGCAAGAGATGTTAGTTGGCCTTGTGCATTTTGTTTGCGTGATTTGGTCTGTTGCATTGATTTGCATCATTATTTCCTATGACTACCCCTATCTATGGTTGTGAGGATCATTCTATATCTTGGTATATTTTGGGTGGGTGTATACTAAGGCATGTTTTTTGTGGTATTGTGTGTTTGATGGTTTTTTATTGCATGAACCTATAGCCTTGTATCTACATCTATATGGTGTTTACATAGTTGTGTGCAAGGGATACCCATTTTCTGAGAGTCAGTCCACGCCTCAGAATTTCACAACATCCTGATTCCTAAAATTAGTGGTGTAGATCATCCTTGGCAATTTCAAAACTAGTTTTACTCTCCACATATGCACAACAAAAAATCCCTCCATCTCCATTCATTCACCCATTGCATCCATGCTCTTCCTTTCTTCATACAAAAAAAATATTAATGTGTCACGTACATGCTTAGAGTGTTATATCGCACTCTCACTATCTCCACCTGCAACTCCTCTCCATGTGGATGTACCTACACCTCCTCCCCTTGACCTACCTACACTTGATGTCTGAGGTGCCCTCATACCCGCTAACTCTCCAAATGTTTGAGTTTGTGACCGATGAGATTGCGTGTTCTCTATGAAGAAGGAAGTCCACTGATCCTATGGTACTTATCTCTCATAGAGACTCCTATAGTACTGAACTTCCCATAGGGCTTTCTCTATCACCCGTCGTGCATCCAAGGTCTTGGTAAATAGGGTCATCTGTTCTCTTGGATCTAAGGCCCGCCTCGCCACATCTGCCTCTGCCCTACTCAATCTAGCTCGTAGACTTTTTTCCTCGTCATCCATCCATCCTATCTCCTCCCTCAGCTTCTAGATGGCCTCCCCACTCCTCGCCTCCTCCAAAAGCCTCTCTGACTCCTCCCTATCCTACCTAAGATCCCTCACCTCTATCAAGGCCATCTACAGGCTCTCCCTCAAATCATTTGTCTCCCTCATCAATCAGACCACCTCTGACTAAAGACTTTTTGCCTTGGACCTCTCTACCACAAGCTCCTCCTCTAGCCTCCGCTGCCTCTCCCTTGCACCATCCCTCTCCCAGACAACCCTATAATGCTTTGCTTGTGATACTCTGGCATGTACTTGTTGGGCATGTCTTCCATCATCACCCTATACATGTAGCTCTAGTATGTCCATGGGCTCAAATCCCTCCTCTCCTCCCTCCTCCCCCATGGCCATCCCACCAATATGTACTACAGATGGTTGAACCTATAAGGGTACCTCTTCTTGAGGCACCCCTTTTCCCCCCTCCTCCTCCGCTGAACCTATCTTCACCCCCTAGCTCCCTGTCCTCCTCCTCCCACTACTAATTTGTTTGCAGGCCCATCCTCCTCCCCCTTACTACCTCTTCTACCAAGGGTATCTCATCCTCTTCTAAGACCCCAGGTATGCTCAGCCATGCTGGTCTATGTGCCTCCCACCAGTAGGTGTAGGCTCATGTACATCCTAGATCCTCCCCCACCTATAGGTGCTCATCCCAAGTGATCCTTTCCATGGTATCCCATCTAATCTAGACCTCCAGCAGTCCCACCGCATATCCCCAAGTACCTATCTCTCACGTAATCTACAGCTGCTCATAACCAACTATGTCTTGGGTTTGTCCAAACTACCTCATCACTTTGTGAGATGCATAGTGCTTGATAAAATAAACTATCCTATCAATAGATAGCACTCTGATTGTGTCCACGCAAACTGCCAGTCCTCTTGCCACTTCTTGTAATCCATAAATGGCCACCGACTGAAGAATATCATCTCATCGATCACTCTCTGTCAATACCATATGGACCCTTCTCTAGTGTAGTGCAGGAGTCCCTTGTACCTGTCCACATAGGGAAATCTCCTTTGCCTATCCTGCACTCTTATCGACCATGTCATGATGATGTTCTCCCAAGCCCATATCTGTAGTAAAGAGACTCATATGTCGAGGTTCCTATAACCCCGGTAGACCCAAAGATGGATATCATTGAACAGCTGCCCAAGCATCGTTTCTCCCCACATGTAAATCATTTTCATCCTCGATCATATAATAAACACAACAAGCCCATCCAATAGAAAATCCATGATTGTTGAGGTTCGACATCATATGGTCGTTGATCAATCTGTATATAAATTATACCAAACAAGGAATATGTCAAATCTGCATCGCCCATCCAAGGTGCATCTGAGTACCCTCCAATGGCAGTGGATCATACTCCTACACCTAGTGCAGGTAGTAGTCCCCTCCATCTAGTTTGTACTCTGGGATCACACCTCTGATGGATATCTTCAAGATCCTCCAAACATCTAATAATGTGATAGTGGCCTCCCTAGTCAGCAAATGGAACGTACATGTTCAACTGTCCCAATGCTCTATGAGTGTTGTCATCATTGCGGTGTGCATTCTGATCCACAACCATCTCCCTACGAATTCTATCCCCACCACACTCAAAATATCCCTCTCATTTGTGTCCCCTTGAACCCTTTCTTTTCCCTTCCCATCCCTCATTTTCCTCTCCCTAGCCTCCCCAATGGAGACATTGATCCCCCTCGGTGGAGACATCAAACCCATGGCACATGCATTGCGCCACAAGTGGAGATGTTGAGCTACAGTCTCCACCTCCATTAAATCCCTTTTCTATAGATAGATGTCTGTGCAAACATTTATCCGTCCACACAGGTTATATTCCCCCTTCCAACCACCCTCAATGCCTGCATAGGCATTAACTTTCTATGGAGACGTTGATCCCCTATGAAGATGCTGAAATAGAGATCAGCATCTCTGCCTCGGCCACTTTCTAGCCTCATTAACTACCCTAATAAATGCCCTAACCTACTAAAACACAAAGTGGGGTCGGGGTACATACCTGTGAGACACACATGATTAATCACTCCTTTCATCTAACCCTCTAGGCACGGTGCTCATGGTGTGGGATGTGTTCCATCTTTCTCTTAAGGCTTTGTGCTCTCCAAGTCTTCTAAATGTGAATGTGACAATGACCCTTCCTTGGACCCCGTGTGGCTTATGTAGGGCCCCCCATGGCCCTGTTTTCTCATACTTCTTTCATCTTCCTCATGCTTCTCTCATTTTTCTTTGCTTTTCTCCCCCTTCTTTTTCACTCTAGTCATTTTCTTCATTTTTTGAGAATTTGCTTGAAATTTTAAAAAAATTCCCAATTAAATTCTCGAGCAGGCATATACCACCTGCGTCTTCATGCTGGGCATCTTTTCTCTATCTTTTCCCACTGCCAATTTTGTCATTGTGTAAAAGAGGGGCAAAATGTAGATGCTTAAATTTATTATTTTAATTAATTTAACCTTACTACATGATTAATTGGTAATGTTACCCTCTATTCTTCTCAAAATTAATTAAATTTAATTTGAATTTATCCTGTCACTATAGTCCAATAATTGATTTATTAAATAAATTGATTATTCCTTATTCTTCTAAGGTTGCTCAATTAATTTATCCTTCTAAATTCCCTTTAGTTAATTAATAAAAATTAATTAACTAAATCATATGACTCCTACAAATCACTTTCCTCTAATCATCAGTTAGCTTAATTAATTCTTCTAGAAGCTCACTTAACATTATTTCCTAATTTTTAATTCCTCCACCCATTCTCTCTCCTCATGTCAAATCATCCTTACTTTCCCACTTCTTCTAATCTCTCATTATCTTACCTAATCAACCTATCTAATCATTTCCTAGTGGCTAATCCTTATGATTAGCCAAAAAGTCAACCAATTGTCATAAGTGTCTTGTCCCCTCTCAACCCCCAAACTTAAATGCACCAACTTTAGTCATTTCAAAGATTTCAAATTTCTTCTCTTCCCCATGCACTCTCATATTCACAAGGAATTTTTAATTGCTTTTCCCATTTTGCTTCCCCATGCATCTCATTATTTGGGAATTTTCAATTCCCTTATCCTCCTCCAAGGAATTTTTAATTCATTTTTGTCTTCCCAATGTACTTGAGGGTATCTTCTCCATGTACATTGTGGAGTGTGGAGACAAGAAATTCCTTTATGGCGAATCTCTTGGTCTCCACACCATGTCCCTTAAATCCATATCCCTGCATTCCTTCAATCTCCACCCTTGATCCACTTTCAATCTCAACTCTCCATTCCTCACTCTTCAAATCTATAAATTGGGGTCTCCTCCCCTTCATTTAAAATTTCATCATGTGAAATATCATGCTATTAATTTGTCTTTAGAAATCCATCCTTGTGCATCACCACTATAGGCAAATAGCATCCAACTCCATAGCCATCCAAATCCTTCATCCATTTGCAAGCATCGATCCATCCATTATCCAATTTGTTGTGCATTGGAGAGTAACCCACATTCAATCAAGGAGCACATCAAAATCAAGTGGAGACAAGGGCATATTCCATTTCATCTATTGCTCAATCTAAAGGAGAAGGTAAAGGTAACAAGGTAAAATGGTTTAGTTTATATGCTTTGAATTATTTTGTTTTTATTTCTAACCATTGTTATCTCCTTGTTGTTTTTCACCCTCTTCATTAGGATCATGAACTTTCACTCAACAGTGAGAAATGTTTACTCATGATGCAAGAAGTAGTGGTCTTAGGTCACTACATCTCACCTAAGGAAATTCAAGTAGATCCTGCCAAAATAGAGGTAATTAAAACTCTTCCAATTCCCATCAAGAATAAAGATGTGAGTAGTTTTTTGTGGAATGTTGGCTACTATAGGAGATTTGTCAAAAAAATTAGCACCATTGCAAGTCCCTTATATGGTCCATTGTTGAAAGATGTATATTTTCAGTGGACACTAGCATGTGATAAAGCCTTCCAAGATCTCAAGGTTGTACTTACTCAATCTCTAGTCCTTCAAGGACCTAAATGGAATCTTCTCTTCTATATCTACACTGATGCCTCTTATCATGCAGTTGGACCAGTGCTGGCCTAGAAAGGAGGAGCCATTGAAAATGCAGTCTACTACATAAGCAAAAATCACAAGGAGCTGAATTACACTATACTGTAAAAGAAAAAGAGATGTTAGCAGTAATATATGCCCTCAACAAATTTAGACATTATATAATAGGATACCAAGTATATATTTACATTGATCATACATCACTAAGGTATCTTAGGAATAAGCCAATTATTTCTGGTAGAGTTGCAAGATGGTTACTTTTAATTCAGAAATTTGACATTGCTATCATAGGTAAGCCAGGTAAAGAAAATTTAGTGGCTGACTTCTTGTCTAGGCTTACCCATCAGTCTTAAGAACCTATAATTGATGATTCTTTTCCGAATGACCATCTATTTTCTATCACTGTCCACATACCTTGGTATGTTGATAAAGAAAATTATTTGGTTACTGGTAAAGTACGATCATATTTCTCCCCAAAGGATAGAAGAATCCTTATTGAGAAATTTCTCCATATACCTGGGTCAATGGATGTTTATTTTACATGGGACCAGATAATGTCATGAGGAGGTGCATCAAGGAAGATGAAACATATGACATTCTACATGCTTGTCATGATGAACCTTGTGGGGATCATTTTGCATCCAAAAGAACAACAATGAAGATACTCAATACACGTTATTGTTGGCCTAATCTCCATAAGGATGCAGTCAACTATATAGGGAAATGTGATAGATGTTAGAGGATGGGTCATACAATTAGGTTAGCTGAGATGCCCTTGCATCCACAGGTTATTCTCACACCTTTTGATAAATGGGGAATGGATTTTATAGGTCCAATTGACCCCCCATCCAATGGAAAATCATATATCTTAGTGTGTACAGACTACCTTACTAAATGGGTAGAGGTCAGGGTAATGAAACATGCAAGAGACAATTGCTGGCATGATTGGCATAACTGATGCAGATGAGTTCATGACATGATCAGTTATTTGTGTTGTCATTGATGGAAACCTATGTCAATTAATGTTTGATGATGGTTACAGATGAACTTTGGTGTCTAACTTGTTGGATAAGTAATCTGGTCTACCAGATTTAAAATTTGTAAGTATGACAGGGTTTATCGACAGGACTGAGAATTAGGACTTCAACTGGTAAAAGAAAATATTTTGATGGAATTGGTAAATTGGTGATGGTTGGAGACTTGTGGTTTAAGACATAATCTTTTATGATGGATTTGTGTATGTGACCAAAACTGCATCCTATGTTGATTACCGGAAGGCGTCTTTTGAATTTCTGATGGAGTTGCTCTAGGGTTTTAGTAGGTTTTAGGACTGATGATGAATTCACTCAACTGGTAGTTATTTTTTATATGACAGTGATTGGTGGTGAATCTACATGAAGTATTTAATATGACACAACCCGCATGAATAATTTCAATTGTGTTTTGGTGTGGAAGATGGTAGAATTTCTCGGGAATGTGCAAAGTGCTTAGCGGAATGTGTTAAGGGTTTGACTTCTGTACAGATCGGATTTTTGTGATGGGTTATGAATAATCAAAAGTTGATATTGCATTTTAAATTTTTTTAATGATTTGGATATTGATCTGATATGATTTGTATTGTAAATTCAAGATTCAATTAGGTTTTATGGCCAACTTAGATGTTATGGCTATTTAGGGTGATACAGTTGATGTTTCATGTGTCGGTGGTATTAAGAGAATGAGTTAAGCCATCCTAGATAAGATAGAGATTTTTCTGAGTGTTGCAGATTGTGAAGAATAACTGGATCTAATTTTGCAAGATGAAAGTGAAAAGTAACAAATCATTTTTCACTGTTGTTCCCTAATAGTTACAGCAACATAAATCCCTTGACTGGGTGGGTCCTAACAGGCCTTTGCCATCTAAGTCCCCTAATAGAGAAGCTCACAAAAGAGTGTTTAAATCCTCTAACCAGGTTGATCCTAATAGATCATTAAGCTCCTAGCTGGAGTGATAGGAAAATCCATTTACCGGGTGACTCCTAACAAGGTCTTCTCCTAATCGGGCGTATTGTAAGCTCCTAACCGAGCTAAGCTCCTAACAGGGTGTACTTCAAAAGAGTACAAATTATTATGGTTACCAATCCCCACCATGTTTTTTCCCATTTGGGTTTCCATGTCAAAAATCTTCGTGTTCATGTGTGGAATGTCTTTTCATAGTGTTTATGTTTTCATGCATCAATTCTGATTACCTGTTATGATAAGTTTACTATTGTTTATCAGAGATTTCTAAGTGTGTAGTTGTAATGTTAGTGAATTGACAGATGAAGTATTCTAATATGATAATAAGTTAGTATGAGTATGTGTTGATCATATATCTAGTTGGTGTATATTCTAATTAATAAGATTGCATAAGTGGGTATCAAGTGTATGAGATCTGCTAAAGGGATAGATTCATGTATTAAATGATTTCAGATCTATTGTAAATGGTATTTTGATTTAAAGTTATAAATTATGTTAATACTGATTCCCCCCCCCCCTCTCAATATTAACTAGATCCTCGTAGGATTAAAAAATTGGTATCAGAGTTGTGGTCCTCTGTGTGCAGAAAAGCTTAACCGTTTGAGGAAAAAATTCTAAGGAAGACAAGATGATGAAGAAAGAGGGTCTGAAATTCAACATGGATAACTATAAGATCTGAAAAGATAGAATGAAGATATATCTCAAAGGTCTTGGTGCTCAATACTAGAAACATGTTGAAATAGAATATGTGGCTCGTACTACTACTCCCTTGACATTGGATGAACTTAAAGATCAGCAGGAGAACATGCAAGCCCTTGAAGCTATTGTAAGTATTTTATCTGATTCTAAATATATTGATGTTCAAGGATTGGAAACTGCACATGAGGTTTGGAAAAAATTAGAAACAATTCATGGAGGAGATGAGCATATACAGAGAGAAAAAGAGGAAAACTTGAGAGGAAAATTTGATGATATGAAAATGCAAGAAGGAGAAAACATTGCACAATATGGTCAAAGAATTAAAGAAGTTGTTGGCGGTATAAAAGGTGCTAGTGGTAAAATTGATGATGATATTATGGTAAGTAAAATGCTCGGAACTCTTCAACCTTAGTATGATATCAGAGTATCGGTAATCCAAGAAATGAGATCCATTTCAAAGGATAAGGTAACAGTTGACTCTTTGACTGGTAAGCTTACAGCCTTTGAGTTAAATAGTTTTGACAATAGTGTGGCAAAATCTACTGAATGTATTTTTAAAGCTTCTGTTACTGGTTCATCTGCTAGAAAAGGAAAGAATGTATGTCAAAGTCATGAGTGCAGATCTAGTCATGGAGGTAACCAAGAAAGTGAAGACAATGAAGATCAAGTAATGGAACTTGAAGCGTTGCTAGCCAAGAGATTTCCAAGAGGCACTGGTAAGTATAAAGGAAACTTGCCTTTAAAGTGTTTCTCTTGTAGTAAGATTGGTCATATTGTTGCTAACTGCCCTAACACTGATAAGAAAGATAAGCTCAATAAATTCAAAGGGAAAGGCAGAAAACACTGTTATGTTGCAATGGATGAAGGTGTGACCGATGAAGAATCTGAAGATGAAGATGACAATGGAGAGATTGTGTTTGTAGTTGTAAAGGAGGAATCATTTGATGAGAAGGCACTGGTTTCTCATGTAGAAAACAATAATGAATGGATTATATATAGTGGCTATTCACACCATATGACTTGAGATAAGAGTAAGTTCCTAACTCTTAATGAATTTGATGGAGGTGTTGTTAGATTTGGAAATGACTCTCCCTACATGGTGAAAGGTAAAGGTTTTATTTATTTGAATGGGAAGAATAATATTGATGATGTATTTTGGGTTGATGGTTTGAAACATAATTTGTTAAGTGTTGTACAAGTCAATGATAAAAGTTATTTTCTTGAGTTTAACAATGGAATCTGCAAAATCCTTGGAGGAAATGGTGAACTGATTGCTACCGGAAAACAAACAAGAGATAACTTATTTCATTTAAATGCTAATATCAATAGTTGTCTAGTTTCAATGATGGAAGATAGCTAGTTGTGGCACAAGAGATGTCGTCATATGAATTTTGATAACTTGGTGAAGGAAAGCAAGTCTAGTGTTGTGAGAGGACTACCACAAATTGTGAAATTGGATAATGTGATATGTAAAGACTGTCAAATTGGTAAGATGACCTTTATTTCATTTGAGAGAAAGAAGTGTGCATCTGAAAATATTTTAGATTTGGTTCATACTGATCTTTGTGGTCCTATGAGAACAAAAGGCTATTTTGGTGATAGATATTTCATGATTTTTACCGATGACTATTCTAAGATGATGTGGGTTACATTCCTAAAGGAGAAATTTGAAGCCTTTAGTAAATTTAAAGCTCTAGTTTAGAATGAGACCGGTAAAAACTTGAAATGCTTAAGATCTGATTGAGGAGGAGAATTCACATTCTGATGAGTTTGTCAAGTATTGTGATGAATAGGGTATCAAAAGACAAATGTCTACTCCAAGGACACCACAACAAAATGGTGTAGCAGAAAGAATGAACAGAACAATTGCTGATGTTGCTAGAACAATGTTATTACAAAGTAATATGCCTAAGATGTTTTGGAGAGAAGCGGTAAGTACTGCATTCTACACATTAAACCGGATACTTGTAAAGAAAGACAACAATAAGACACCTTGTGAGCTATGGTATGGCAAAACTCCTTGTGTTAGTTATTTCAAAATCTTTGGAAGTCAATGTTTTATTAAAAAGGATAACTACACTGGAAAGTTTGATGCAAAATCTGATGAAGGAATATTTCTTGGTTATTCTTCTAAAAGAAAAGCATATAAATGCTATAATAAGAGAACTAAGAAAATAGTTGAAAGTGTTAATGTGAAGGTGGATGATTTGTCAAATAAATTTGAAGGATCAAGCAGGTTTGAACTTGAAAAAGATGATAATGAAGAAAGACTGGTGATATTTGAACCAGAAGCACAGAATAATGATCAACCAGCAAATGAAGTATTAGGTTCTCAACCGGTAAGAGAGGACAGTGAAGAAGAAAGTAGTGAATCGACTGGTGACTCAGATGAGGAAGATGCAGAAACGACACAGACTATACCTAGATATGTGAGATTAAATCATTCTCAGGACCAGATAATTGGTGATAAGAATGCAGGTGTGAAGACCAGGAGGAAGATTAGAGAAAATTATTGTTTGATCTCTACAGTGAAACCCAAGATAGTTAAGGAAGAACTCAAATATGATGATTGGGTGAAATCAATGAATGAGGAATTAGATCAAATAGAGAAAAATCAAACATGGTCACTTGTTCTTAGACCAGAGGAAAAGAATGTGATTGGAACTAAATGGGTCTTCAGGAATAAGTTAAATGAAGATGGAAAAGTGGTAAGAAATAAGGCAAGGTTATTCTACAAAGGATATGCACAGGAAGAAGGTGACGACTATGGTGAAACATTTGGACCGGTTGTAAGATTGGAAGGAGTAAGGATGTTGTTGGTATTTGTTGCATATAAAGGATTCAAAGTCTACCAAATGAATGTCAAGTCAGCCTTTTTGAATGGAATTCTTGAAGAGGAAGTATACATTGAACAACTAGATGGCTTTTCCTTGACCGATGATAAGGACATGGTATGTAAATTGCATAAAGCTTTGTATGGTCTAAAGAAGGTACCAAGAGCATGGTATGAGAGATTACATGCACATTTGATCAAGAGTGGAATCCAGCGTACCAGTAAGGACAATAACATTTATCTAAAAATTGATGGAGATAAGATGCTAATAGCTGAGGTATTTGTAGATGACATAATTTTTGGTGGAGATGATAATATGAATATGGACTTTGCTAGTGAGATGAAAAAGGAATTTGAGATGTCTCTAATCGGTGAAATAAATTTCTTTATTGGATTATAGATCTAGCAACTGGATGGTGGTATTTTTATTTGAAAAAGCAAGTATATTAAAGAGGTGTTGAAGACTTTTGGCATGGAAGACTGTAAACTGATAGGTACACCGATGGTAACAGGTTGCAAGTTGACAAAGCAAGATGATTCACCTGATGTTAGTGAAAACTAATACAGGTCTATGATTGGTAAACTACACTATGTTGTACATAGAAGATCGGACATTGCTCATGTTGTTGGGTTAGTTGCAAGATTCTAAAAAGAGCCCAAAGAAAGTCACATGGTGGCTGTTAAGAGGAATTTTTGATATCTTAAGGGAACATTAGACTATGGATTATGGTATCCCTGCAAAGGAAATTTCACTTTAGATGTTTTCACTGATGCTGATTGGGCGGACAATGTGGATGATATGAAAAGAACAACTAGTGGAGCTTTTCTACTTGGAGGAAGACTTGTAGCATGGACAAGCAAGAAACAAACTTGTGTTTCTCAATCGACAGCTGAAGCTAAGTATGTTGTTGCATCCATGAATTACACGTAGGCCATATGGATGAGACATGTGCTAGAAGGATTCAAGATAGATATGTCTGACCCATTAACTATTTATTGTGACAATATGAGTACAATAAATATTTCCAAGAATCTTGTACTTCATGCAAGAACCAAGCATATAGAGTTTAAGTATCATTTCTTAAGGGAAAGAGTTCAAGAGAAGCAGGTAAAGATGGAATATGTGAAGAGTAAAGATCAGTTAGCCGATATCTTTACTAAACCATTTCCAAAGACTACTTTTGAGTTTCTCGGAAGTAAATTAGGGGTTAGACCCCTACACTAGAAGAACTAAGATGTTGGAGTTGCATCAATCCTATGGATTTTATGTTTATTATTCACTAAGGATTGATCAAGATATGAGCTACTTCGTACGGGGAGAGGCTCTAATGCAGTATGATATGATTTACAGTTCTGATCAGATTGAAGTCAAGTGATGCATTTTTTACTTTGGCATTACTGTCAAAGGGGGAGAATAAAAATAAATCATCTAATTAGTTATGGAGAAGAAGAAAAAAATCTCAGAAATTTGATGATAATGCTTGAGGAGAAGAAAGACGGTGAAGATCGGTAGATGTAGAGACATGCATTTAATGTGCTCAGATGCAGATGATTGGCATATATGATTGTATACTAATTGTATAACTGATTGGTGTTGCCATCAATTCCAAAGTGGGAGATTGTTGGCATGATTGGCATAACTGATGCAGCTAAGTTGATGATTGTATTGGTAGAAGAATGAGGATGACATGATCAGTTATTTGTGTTGTCATTGATAGAAACCTATGTCAATTAATGTTTGACGATGGTTACAGATGAACTTTGGTTTTTGACTTATTGGATAAGTAATTTGGTCTACTGGATTTAGAATTTATAAGTATGATAGGGTTTACAGGCAGGACTGAGAATTAGGACTTCAACAGGTAAAAGAAAAGATTTTGATGGAATCGGTAAGTCGGTGATTGTTGGAGACTTGTGGTTTGAGACATAAGCTTTTATGATGGATTTGGGTATGTGACCAAAACCGTATTCTATGTTGATTACCGAAAGGCATGTTTTGAATTTCTAAAGGAGTTGTGTTAGGGTTTTAGTAGGGTTTTAGGACCGGTGATGAATTCACTCTATTGGTAATGATTTTTTATATGATGGTGATTGGTGAAGAATCTACATGAAGGAGATAACACGACACAACCTACATGAATAATTTGAATTATTTTTTGGTGCGAAAGATGGTAGAATTTCTCGGGAATGTGCAAAGTGCTTAGTGAAATTTTCTACGGGTTTGACTTATGTAGAGATTGGATTATTGTGATGGTTTATGAATAATCAATGGTTGATATTGCATTGTAAATTGTTATAATGATCTAGATATTGATTTGATATGAACTGTATGGTAAATTCAAGATGTAATTAGGTTTTATGGTTGACTTAGTTGTTATGTCTATTTAGGGCGACACAACTGATGTTTCATGTGTCGGTGTCATTAGCGGAATGAGTTAAACCATCCCAGAGAAGATAGAGATCTGTCTGAGTGTTGTAGACTATGAAGCATAACTGGATCTGATTTAGCAAGATAAAAGTGCAAAGTAATAGATCATTCTTCACTGTTGCTCCCTAATAGTTACAGCAACATAAATCCAATAAACGGGTAGGTCCTAACAAGCCTTTGCCATCTAAGTCCCCTAATAGGCAAGCTCACAAAAGAGTGTTTAAATCCTCTAACTAGGCTGATCCTAGCAGATCATTAAGCTCCTAGCTGGAGTGATAGGCAAATCCCTTAACTGGGTGACTCCTAATAGGGTCTGCTCCTAACTGGGTGTATTGTAACCTCCTAACTGGGCTAAGCTCCTAGCAGGGCGTACTTTGAAAGAGTACAAATTATTGTGGGTACCAATCCCCACCGTGGTTTTTCTCATTTGGGTTTCCACGTCAAAAATATTGGTGTTAATGTGTGGAATGTCTTTTCATAGTGTTTATGTTTTCATGCATTATTTCTGATTGTCAGTTATGATAAGTTTATTGTTGTTTATTAGAGATTTGTAAGTGGTTACAGGTAATGTTAGTGAATTGATAGATGGAGTATTTTGATCTGATAATAAGTGAGTATGAGTATGTGTTGATCAGATATCTAGTTGGTGTATATTTTGATTAATAATATTGCATAAGTGGGTATCAAGTGTATGAGATTTGCTAAAGGTATAGATTCATGTATTAAATGATTTCAAATCTGTTGTAAGTGATATTTTGATTTGAAGTTATAAATTGTGTTAATACTAATTCCCCCCCCCCCTCTCAGTATTAACTAGATCCTCATAGGATTAACAACAACAAGGTTGCAAAGTTTCTATATGAAGAGATCTTTATAAGGTATGGAGTTCTTAGAGAACTTGTTACATATCAGGGTTCTCAGTTCACATCTAATCTGATTGCTGCTATGATAGAAGAATACAACATCAAGCATAAAAACTCTACACTTTATCACCCACAATCCAATGGCCAAGTTGAAGTGACCAACAAGGAAATTAAAGCAATATTAATAAAAAATTATTTCCATAAATAAGAAGGATTGGTAAAATTGCCTTCCACAAGTAGTATGGGCATATCAAACACCCTAGAAAACCACTATAGGGTTTACACCCTTTGAACTAGTATATGGAAAAAATGCAATAATGCCCATAGAATTTGAACATAAAACCCTATGAACAGCAATGGAACTAGGAATGGACCTATTAGATGCACAAAAGGAAAGAATTATACAACTCAATCAACTGGATGAATTGAGACAATCTGCTCTACAAAATATAATTTTAGTTCAACGGCACCGTATGAAATGGCATGATAAATATATTAAAACAAAATCCTTTCATATAGGTGATTTGGCTTTGTTATATGATTCCAGATATAAAGACAACCTTGGCAAATTACAAACACAGTGGCTTGGTCCATATGAAATTAAACAGGTGTTTTCTAATGGCGCAATCAAGCTAGCAAGTATTGATAATGCAAGATTCAAATTGTTAATCAATGGCTACTGTTTTCGTCTTTATCACAAGACCAGTAATAAGGAGTAATTTCTACAACAATTTGAATAACTTCACAATCCTCTTGCAGCCATTGCTAGTGATCCTCTAGATTCACTATCAGTTTGACCACAGTTCACAATAATCATAATAAATAACTCCATGTCTACTTGGAGATTCTTTTGTTTATTCCATTCCATGTCACCTCCATTTCACTCATATTTCTTTTCTACCATTTTCAGTTTCATCGCCACACTCATTATTTGAACATTTGAAAATACAATCCTTCCACTCCACACGTGTCGACAGTCTTATGAGTGCATCAGTATAATATCTAAAAATCATGTAAGTACTTTTCAATTGCTTTCATGATTCATTCTTTTTTGGGGGGCATTTCCTATCATATCATTGATTGTAAATATTTATAATTGCATTCCATTCTCCTACCTATCCACATTTGTGGACACCTATGTATAACTTCAGTTGGGGGAGCGGGGGGGGTGGGTGATAGATTATGTTAAAAATATATTATCATTATTAGGTTTGTAAAAATTCGAGTAGACATGTCAACTCGGGTCATTTTTCGAGTCAATTTTTACTTCACCCCAATGTTTAAAGTCTACTCTATTCAATTTTTAGCAAAATTTTAAAAAACAATTTGCTAAGACTACGTGTTTATTCCGCTTTTCCTTCATGAGACTTGGGGAAACAAAGAAATTCATACTTTGAATTTAAGTATAGCATAAGGGTTTTCTTGAAGGTATAGATATTTGTTTCCACAAATGGGGGGTCCTCCAATCAAACGAGAACCTACAGATCATAGTCTGATATTAAATGATCAAGATTGTGAACCTTTGTTCAGAGGTTACGGATGACTAGACTATTTTCTAAAGTTGCATGCCTATGATGAAGATGTTGCTCTATAATTTGCACAATCATTAAAGAATGATATGGAAGTAGTAAAAATATTAAGGGTTCTTGTCACAAAGGAACGCATTGCAAATGTTTTAGGCCTACTTATATGTGGAGAACCTTTCTCTGAAACTAAAGATGTGAGGTCAACTCGTGTTCAATTCACAGAACATGGCACCCCCTTATTGCATGTCACTAAGCAAGGAATGAGTAGGTTGTCGCTTCCACCTCTCTAGGCTCACAAAGTAACTTATGTTATTATGTATATCACCTGTGAAGGAAGGCAGTCACAATTACACTTACATTTCAAATTGCTAATTCATTTAAGGCATGGTCAACAAATGAATATCCCCAATTTTCTTTATAACATGTCGAAACATTGTTGGAAACCAAGAACACTGAGAGGGGGGGTGAATCAATGTTCTACCAGAATAGACAAATTTAACCTTATTAATACAACAACTTATCAACTGGTAAACATAAAAGCATATAACAATAAGCAACAATGTAATCACAATTATGAACACCATAACACCATAGATTTATACATGGAAAACCTCAAAGAGGAAAAACCACGGTGGGATTGGAGACCAACAATATCTATCCACTAATCAGATGAATAAATATTACAATAAGGGGTCTGCACGTGCAGGAAGGCCAACAGCCTAGAGCACACTGCTCATCACAAAAGGAGTCTCACTAATTACATAAAACATCAGAAAATAATCCGGAATGAAGATTGAACTGCAAGAATAGCATCTCTCATGCCTGAGTATAGTTCTGGTTAAGCTCAATATCGAAGGAATAAATCATTTTACATAAATCCAACTCGATCACCTATGATTGATCAAATCCTCTACATGAATTATTACAACATTATTCGCTCGCATACATCCTTATCAATATCCCTTCTATTTTCTACCATGATCTACAAAGAGATCTTACATCATATATATACAAACCCTCGACCACAAACAATAAGGTCGGCAACTAGACAATAAAACAATTACATAATTACAAAACATGTCAACTTGAGACCAAACAAATAATATCCAACCCATAAAGCATCCTGGAAACACATCGAGAAGTCCAATCCACACGTTACATTAATTCGGTCCATAACCTAGATAAATTGGGACCCAATTTAGGTCCACACATGCTAAATCAATGATCCCAATCAACCAAGTCTTGAACATGATGACCATGAGCATCCTGAATCTCTAATAGAAGCCGCACCAACACCACTTTTGCATAACATCAAAGATCTTCATAAAATCATTTCCGGTGAAACCCTCACTGGATCAACAAACCAAGCTTACCAGCATATAGGATAGCATCTAATCACCAGATCAAAACCAACTAAATTAACATGAATCTGAGTTGCATGCTTAACGTGAATTTGAGTAGCATGAATAAGCCAATTCCATAACCCAAACATACCAGAGCATACCAGATCATCATGATCTAATCCAACCAGAAACCAATCATCCTACTGGGACCAACTAGATACCGGTAAACAGCCAAAGCAGCTAGTGTTACCAGTGTTGTCGGTGTTGTCTGTGTTTTCGGTGTTGTCAGTGTTTCCATCAATGACAAAAATCAATGAAACACATAATCAATTCCTCCAAATTTCTAACAATCTCTCCATTTGGCATTGATGGCAACACTAGATGTGAAAAACATCCACATGCCAAGAAATGCCAAACAAGTCTCCCCCAATGGAAGATAGCCAACAATCTCCCACAACATGATATGACAATGAAGTTCTAAACAAAATATCTTTGTACCAAATAACCATCCATAAACCTGAACCAAACTCCCCCAATGGGATACAACCAATCTGAAATTTTGTTCCTACTCCTTGTTCCAATAGTCTCCCCCTTAGACTAATATCTTTGTTAAGCTCTATATTACACATAATTATCTCTCCCATTAATGTATATAACTCCTTATGTTTTTCACATGAATATCTCTCCTCCTTTGACATTAATGCTAGAAATCTGACATAAATATCAAAGAAAAATCATAGACCATTGAATCACAAGGCTAACTACTCCCCCTGAGTAGTAGCATCCCCACATCAATCCAGAATGAATAATATATCTGATAATACATATCAAACTAATACCAAATAACATCACTCGGGTCTCTACTAGAGGAGCAGAAAACCTCAATCTGTCTCTCAAATTCTCAAATGATTCCTCAAACCAATCTAACTTCATCTTCTTCCACCAATTCCTTTAAAAAGTTATACATGATAGAAATACTGGATCAATAGCTGCAGAGTTATTATAGTGAATAACTACTAGTACATTACAATTCAAATTTTTATCCTTCAACATAGTCTTCAACAATAGAACTTGTGTACAGGTAGCAACAACAACATACTCAGCTTCAGCAGAAGATAAAGAAGTACATGACTGCTCCTGTAGATCCATGAAACAAGATTCTTTCAAAGAAAGAAAGCTTCACCGAATGAGCCTATCTGGTTACTTGTATCTCTAACCCAATCCGCATTTGAACATGTTCATAGTGTAAAGTTATCATAAAACAAAAACCATACCAGATAATCCTTGAAAACATCTGAAAATCCTAGCTACCGGAGCAAGGATTCAACTTAATCAATTCCTTCCTTCTGAGAATATCCATTGCAAACCAATCAAGTCAAGTTCCAATAACATCTAATACCATGTGTTGTCCATTTCTAACTGATCCAATTCCTCTTCCATAGATTTCATCCAACATTCATCCTTACAAGATTCAATAACTGATGTTGGTACAATTAAAGAAACTAAGCATACCTCATCAACTGCCAACCTTCTTCTTGTCCAAATATCTGATCTCCTGAATGATTCAGCCTTACATACCTATAAATCTTCTAACTCTCTATTCCTCTTCCCTGATATTTAGTTACTGTTGAATTTTTTGAAACTACCGGAGTAACTAGTTCAACATTCTATTCTGGTAAAGGTGTTATCGGTTCAGTTAACACAATTTCCATAGTTGGTTCTTTCTCATAAACCCTAATTTGACTTCTATTCCACTCATCCACCTTGACATTAATTCTCCCCACAATTCTCTACAATCTCTTGTTATAACATCTATATGCTTTTCTTTCATTAGAATAACCAAGAAATATTCCTCCATCACATTTAAGATCAATCTTCCAATGAAATCATCTCTCTTGATATAACATTTACTACCAAAGATTTTGAAATAATTAACTATAGATGTATGACCAAACCATAACTCATAAAGTGACTTACCGGTAAACCAAACTAGATCCAAGATCCAACAAATCTTTGTCGGTTAACCTCCAAACTGACTTCCAAAGATCTGAAACAGGCTTTCACACCACTACCAAATGAAATAAAATATATGTCATCAATTTGCATCCTCCTAAGGTGAATGCCTTAGTTACTGGATGAGTTTCCTGTCGGTGCAGGAACAATCTACTTTGTTGGTTGAGTAACCGAGTTATATCCTTCAGCCAAATGAACATATGGGGTAATTGATTATGTCATTTGAGCCTCAGACTTCATAACCCACTTCTTGTCATACTCCTTCCTAGTGTCATCAATCTTCTACTTTCCCTTCTCATTAGCTTAATCACTTCCTTCTGGTGGATCCTTGCTTTTGCAAAATTTAGTAATATGTCCTACTTCGTTGCATGCATAACATGTGACATTGTTCTTCTGAATTGCCTTACTATAACCTTGACCATTCCTTGACCTACATTGAATAGCCATATGTCCAAACTTTCCACATGCATGATATTTTCCTTTTATTCTACAATATTTTGTCCTATGACCATACTTCTTACAATTTGAACACTAACTGAGAACTGCATTATTATTTTGATTTGCTCTATTTAGATAATGCCTAGCCATATGACCAAATATTTTACAAATAAAGCATCTACCATTAAATTTATATGCATTGGGCTGCCTTACTGGTGACCTCCGATTCCATTCGACCTTCTGATCTTCATTTTCAGTACCGAAGCTCTCTCCATGCTCAAATCCAAGACCTCTAGTGTCACCAGTGTCCCTTTGATCCTTCAATAATTCATCAAGCTTAGCATAACTAACCTTGAACTTATCTTTGTATTCATTTGCAATAGTCAGATCATCTCTTAAGATTGTTACCATTCTTTCCAATTCCTGCTCATTATTCTGTGACTGCACTAATTCAGTTCTCAACAAACCATTCTCATGAACCAACCTAATGCATTCTTCAGATCTATCTTTCAGATATATAGCAAGAATTTCTTCTTTCTTTTTCCAGTCTTCAATCTCCTTTGACATCCTCATATTTAGGGCTTGCATTTCATTCTTCATGACAATATTCTCCTGACTCGGCTTCTGAAATTGTTCTTTAAGGGCTTTCTTCTCTTCATCATCCTGATTTTGTAAAAGTTCCTTCCTCCTAGCTTGTGCAGTTGACAACCTCTCATGCAAGTGATAAGTTGAAACTTTGTCATGTTTTTATCATCAGAACTCTTAAGTTTTTGACATCTTTTGGTTTGCATAGTAGTAGTGATGTATTGTAAATTGACTATATGTATTCCATTTGTTAAACCTGAACTTATGAAATCATGTTTGAACTTTTTTGGTCTATTCCTGTAGCCATGCCATTTATTCCTCCAACCATGTGATTTGTTCTTGTTACCATGCAGATTATTTAGGGTAATATCATATGTGAATTAATAGATGTGTTAATTAAATAAAATGCATATGTATGTCCTTGTATGTTGTTTTTGTTGTAGTGCAAGTAATAAATGATGTTGTGGTGGATTATCCTATCGCGCCTGATGAAGGAAAGATTATGTAAGAGATAACTGAAGATCAAACTGAAGAGGAGCTGAGCAAGCACAAGGTATGGCATAGGCGGAGCAGTCAAGTGACACTACCGATGTCTAACTTCAGTGGGCATTGATTCTACAAACACCGCCACAGCATGCAAAGACTGTGGTTCAGTCTAGATCCACGTTTCTTGCAGCCAAGCTCTAGTTATCTTCTTTATCAGTCAATCATCTACCTCTTCTTCTGGACATGATTTGTGTTGTCTATTGTAGTTGATTTTCTCTTTAATAATAAGCTCTTCTTTTTCTTAGAGGTTAGACAGAATAGAAAAGAATAGAGTAGAGGACTTTTGATAATCATTCTTGAGTTTCTTTTCAAAATATGTAATCACTTTCAGGAAGCAATGAATAAAAGTATGTTGTTCTGATCCATTAAAAGTAGTTTTCTGGAAGCTTGGTATCACTCATCCAAGGAGGTCCACTTGGTGAGTGATCTTGTGTGTGTTCATTAAAATTAGTTTTCTTTCTTTAGTCATAGTAGAATTTCTTTCTTAGACTGTTCCTACAGCCACTAGAAATAGATCCACTGACTGTTCCTATAGCCAAGTCAGAACAGAGTAATTTTTGTTATCCATATTAGATCTTTCCAGCATTGCTTTTATGAATATTATGCAGAAGTGTTTCCTGTAGCCTTTCCATAATTTCCATTCTCACCTTCCTTTTTTGCATAATGTTAGTTATTGCAGTAATGTAGAATAGCTATTGAAGGAACTTAGTGCATATATAGTGCAGACCCATTTCAAGTATTACGTCCCTAGGTTGACATTCAAATGAGCACTAGCCATGAAAATAGTGACTTTACCAGATGAATGTCCAAACTTCGGGTTGATACTTCAAGTAGAGTTATTATTCTTATTGTTGGGGTGGACTTTTTTGCGTCGTTGCCAGGGATGGTGTCAAACTAAGAACCTGCTATGGTTATTATTCTTTTCAGCTTTCGGTTAATTGTTTTTTTTGGTATCCCTGATTATTTTGAAAAATTTCATGAATCTTCATGCATAGAAGAAGAAGAGATGCCAGAGGTAGATTTATGCCCACTCATTCTAATCATGCAGAAGATAATTTCCCAGTTATAAATCCTTTTGCTGAACTTTACCAAACCCCACAGAATTTGAACCACCCTGAATCTGAATTTCTAGAAGGTAGTCTTCAGTTCCTCTTTGGTCTTCAAGAAGAAGAATTTCCTATAGTAACAACCCCCACAAGTCTAATGCAAGCGAACCCACCTCCTGGTGGAAATAACCCACCACCACCACCAAGTCCAACATTTGAGTTCCCCATATCTGATCAGCATGATAATGCTAATCTCAAGAACATTCCAGCATCTTCACTCCCTAAATTCTATGGATTGGTGATAGAGGATCTGGACACATTTCTATTTGAGTTTGATGTTCTCTGTAGGAGTTTTGACTATACTATAGATGGCCATAGACTCAAAAAATTTCCTACCACCTTGAAGCAGTCATCCTTGAGATGGTCTATGAGCCTGGGTAGTAGCACAATTAATACATGGGATGAGATGAAATAGTTGTTTGTTGTAAAATACAAAGATTATTGTAGAGGCACTGATCATCATGGGGATGATATCTTTAGAATGACACATAAAGAAGATGAGAGTCTTGAATATTATCTAGAAAGGTTCCTGTTTAGTGTCAAAAAGTCCAAGAATAGTACTCTCAATGAATATTCCCTCAAGTTGATATTTTTGAGGGGAATCAGTGATGAATGCACTAATTCTTTGGATCTTATGGGAGGAGGTGACATTACACAGTCCACTTGGGCTGAAATATGACAAATTTGCAAGAAGTATTCCAGATCTGCTTCTAAAAAGAACAGGCATTTTAAACCAGGAGCACCATCATCAGCATCTAGAACTGGAGTTTCTAGATTGGAACTTAGCCATTTGTTAAAGGAATTTAAGGAGGACATTATAAATAATATAGCTACCCAGTTGGATACACTTGTAACTAAGAAGAAACATGAAGAAGCTGATGCATTTCTTGCAGAATTTTGCCCTCATTGTAAACAGTGAAAGAAGGATTGCAGATGTAAAATGGTTGTAAATGTGGAGGTACCTGACTTCAAGCCATTTCAAGGTGAGGATGAGCAAGTCTTCTATGTTGCTCAAAGAAGACCAAATTTCCAAAGACAAGGTATGCCTCCAGATCCACTTTCTTTTTCTGGTTATAGTGGAAATTCTTATGCACCAAATAACCAATGGCAATCACCATATGCTCAAAATTTTGGTAATTATTAAAATTGGTATGGTTCTCAAGGCCAGGAGCAGTATTTTGGTAATCAAATGCCATAGTGGTAGTATCCACAAGGGAACTGGTACCCACCTCAAGGCCAAGGAAACCAGTTTCAAGGGAATTGGCAACCTACTTCTCAATGGAGGGGGGGTCAGCCATGGAATGCCCAATCTTCTGGTTATCAGCCACCTATCCAATAGCCTCAGCCTCCTACATTAATGCCTCCTCCTACAGCCACCACTATACCACCTAAACCAATGCAATTACCTACTCAATCGCTGCCAAATCCTAATATTAAGTCTCAGCAACAACCACAAGCTTATTCAGCTGATCTTAATCAATACCCAGCCTATTCTTTATCTCTAAATGACATTCACCTCCAATCTGGGACAACTCTGTCTAATCCCTCTCATCCATTTATCACTGAGGTACAAGAGGAGCAAGAAATCTCTAATCCAACAAAGACAATACCTCATAACCAAATATTGCCACCATTTCCCCACATATTGCAAGAAAAGGAAGTTCCCACAAAATAATAGCAAGGCTTTGATATTATAGATCAACTGAAGCATATTTGTGTTAAAATTCCATTGTTGCAAGCAATAAAAGATGTTCCCATATATGGTAAGGCACTGAGAGAAGCATGTCTAAAAAAAACTGGCAGGAAGAAAAAGGATCCATAAACAGTGCATGTTATGGGTCAACTAGTAGATATTATATTAGGCAAGATTGTCATTCCAAAATATTATGATCCAGGTAGTCATGTTGTGAGTATAGTCATTAATGGCAGTCAAAGAAAAAATGTTTTGATTGATTTAGGGGAAGCCATTAATGTGATGACAAGGGAAGTAATGAAACAGCTTGAGATCAATAGTTTTAAGGCCTACACCCATAGTTCTATAGCTTGTTGATAGCTCTACAGTTAGACCTGATGGTATCATTTAGGATGTAGTAGTTATTTTGGATTCCTGGGAATACCCTGTAGACTTTATGATTTTATCTCCAAAAGCAACATTGGGAGGATATTCAGTGATTTTGGGTAGACCTTGGCTTGCCACAGCTACTGCATATATTGGATGTAGATCAGTGGATATGACTATTTCAGATCGGAGTTCTACAAAAACATTAGCCTTGTATTCTCTAGCACAACCCCAGCTTGAACAAAAACAAGTCGTTTGGCCTATTTTGGGAGAAGAATCTGAGGAAGTTGACTCTATTAATCACCTTATGATGATTAATCTAATGAATACTAAGAGGGGGGTGAATTAGTATACCAAAAAATACTAAACTTAAAGTTTTAAATAGTTTAGTAGCTAACCAATATAACAAATTTCCTAACAAACCAGTTAAGACAAATGCAAACCAAACAACAAATAAAGCATTTACCCACAAGAATACAATCACCATAACACAAGAGGTTTTGACGTAGAAACCCAAATGGGAAAAACCACGGTGAGTTGAAACTCACAAGTAACTATATGAAGAATAGTAACCAGACCGATTAAGGTCAAACCGGTTAAGGTCATACAATATTCTTCACCACAATAGATCATGTTAGGAATCTAGATCTCTATTAAGAGATAAGTCCGATTAAAGACTACCTTGTGAGAGGATTTTAGATCCACAGTTGTGAACCACCTTGTTAGAGGATTTACAAAGGCTTTGTCAGGCCTACCCGGTTAAGGGTTTCAGACTTGTCGAAGATGTGAGTAATCAACAAGTGAGTGATCTAGATACTAGCATAGTATGCTTGGTTAGATCCTTGATAGCTCATTGTTAATGGACATTTAGCATTACTTCAGTCTTCAGTATCTCCACACTCTATTTCTTCACACAGACCTAATCTTCTCTTATGTAATCTCACATACAAAAACCTCATATACTTCTAAAAACCTTACAACTTTTAAAACCCTAGACATGATGTCCTTATAAAGGAATCAAATTTCATTTCGGTCCAATAGGATTACATTGCAAGTTCCTAGGTTCAGTGCATCTAGACACATTTGGAAACATGGCACAAAATCACCGCCAAAGTGTCGATGGATGATAACTCATCATAGAAATATCGGTTGGTAACTCATCACAAAGTAATACCGGTTCATTACAATTTAACTGATTACTGGTTGTCAAAATGAAGACTGGGAAAAATGATAACAACCACTTTGTTCCTTCATACTGCTTTGGGATCCTCGAACCTCTTGAGGTCTTCATACCACTTGAGATCGGTAAACACTTTCTGCAAAACACCAATAGTCTAAAGACTTTAATACATAATACCGGTTGGAACAATTACCGATTGAGCATAACTCATACATATAAAAAGTGATCTCAAAGCAAGTGTGTGTCCATCAATGACAATCACAACATCATCATCAAAAATGCCAACAATCTCCCCCTTTGGCATTGATGGCAACACTTAGGAAAATTTTGACATCTAAGTGTTTTACAAAAAATATGCCATAATCAAAATTACTCCCCCTAAGCATATACACTATCCATTTTGCAGAAAATACAATATATACTACTCCCTTAAAGAGATAACATGAAAGTATACATTCATCATTCATCAAAGTTTTAAAATACAAAATACTACTCCCCCTTTGCCAACAATGACAAAGTACTACAGAATAACCCGTGTTTCTCATTATCATTAATATAATAAATGTTTATGACAATAATGAGTGAAAATTATCAAAAATCGATTTAAAATCCTGTATAAAGGTCTTCATGGATAAAGACCATGATTCAAGTAATGAGGTAGCCACCTCACTTTCAGTTTGTATCTGGGATACCTGTTCTTCCATGGCATCAATTGTGCTCATCTCTTGAGTGACCGTTAAGGCATCCAGATTGAGATAGCATTTGTGAAGTATTTGTAGTCTGGGTAGTAGAACTAGTTGAAGTTCCTCCAAATCTCTCATTCGGTTGCAAATCTCTACTTCAATTCTGGCGAACTGGAGTTGAAACCGGTGAACAGTTTGCCCATATGTAGTGAAGGAATCATAGGGCGTCTTAAAGGTGCTTATATATGCCTGTAAATCAAATTGCAATTTTTTCTTCTATGCAAGCACATCATCACAAAATAGATGGGGTTGGCTTATCTTACTAAGAAGTAGTTTTCCCTCATCCATAGCATCTCTTATGTCCTTCTCTTCTTTCTGAAGTTCAAACCAGAGCTCGTTCAATTTCTTCACTAAGGCAGTGTTTAGTGCCTTTTGATGCTTCTTATGTGCATTAGCTTCAGGAACCTCTTCCAGGCATTGTACCTAGTCCTCCACAACTATACATAGAAGTTTTAGTTGGGCCAAAGAGGAATCAGTACTAGGGAGGTTAGTATCAAGAATAAAACTGGTAAGAGTATCCACCGCAGTTTGAATAACATCTTGCTCCTTTTTCCTCCTTAATGCTTCCAGTCCCTCTTGTGCAAGCTTAATGCTTTAGAGAAGCTCCGATTCATTTGCAGATTGGAGGTCAATAGGACTGGTGATGTCAACCGGTTTGGCTTGACCACCGGTTGCCTTTGGGGTCTCCACTTATGTGCTCTTTGCCGCTTCCTTCTTCTCTTCAGCTCTTTTCTTTTCCTCTTCTACCTTCTTTTGCTCATCTGCTTCTTTCTTTCTCTTCTCTTCTTCCTTCTTTCTATCTTCTTCTTTTTGCTTCTCTTCTTCTTTCTTTTTCTCCTCTTCATGTTTCCTCTTCTCCTCTTCCTTCTTCTTCTCCTCTTATACTCGTTTCCTCTTCTCTTCTTCCTATTTCTTTTTCTCTTCATCTTGTTTCTTCTGCTCCTCTTCTTCTTTCTTTTTCTTTTCCTCTTTCTCCACTTGCTCGTTGTCAGGCTTTCCTTTGTCTTGTTTCTGCTTCTCTGCCTTTTCTTTATCCTATTTTTCCTTGTCTACTCTCTCTTTATCATCCTTTTCCTTTGTTGCATCTGGAGTGACATCTTCACCATCCAAAGCATCAACAGCAATAGTGTCCATCTATTCAATAACCGGTTCTCCTTCACTGTCATATACCTCATCCGGTTTTCCAGTTTTCGGTTCTTGTTCAATCTTCTTGTTCGCTTCAGACACTTGGTGCAACCTCAGAGCGGCTTTGGCATGGGAGTGTGTATCTTTCACAACTTCAAATACTTTGCCTTCCAGTAACAAGAGCCTTCTTCTTCTCATGAAGAAGAGGCCTTTTTACTTATCCATGATTTCATAGAGCTCAGAATTTGACACATCGGGAAAATATTGTGCAAATATTTCCTCTCTTATTTCCTATTCCTTTTCTATGGCAATGCGTCATTTGTTATCTAAAGAATTGTATAAAGAATCTGGTGTCACCAATCTAATTTTTAATGGCAACTGGTCATTAATACATAGATATTGAATGACTTCCTGTTCAACTTCCTCCTTTTCATTATCATTAAAATCATCAAAGTGATCTATTAAATCACTTAGCACTTTTCTCCTAATATTCTTGATAGTTCTTTGAAAATGTGTCAATGGTTTGTAAGAGGAAATGCCTATATTTACCGGTGTTGACGATGTCGATTCATTATTGGTTGTCTTTGTCTTCTTCCTTGTTTGCCTAGTCTTAGGATGCACTTCAAGTCCTGTATCCTCAGAATCTGGTGAGTTGCTCTTAGTCTTACGCTTTCTTTCAAAGACCTTGGTGGGTGCAACTTCCAGTTTCTTCTTCGCAGGCGACCGCTTGGTCACTTTAGGACTTGTTGAGGTAACCAGTGCCGATACTGAGGGCACTGCATTTCCCTTCTTTACTAAAGGTTCTTCAATCGGTTTTATCCTTTCCAAGTAAGTGTTGGTTCTTTTCTTCTTCGGATCAAGAGGGGAGGCAAGTAGGGTAGAGGCATATCCATCTAGAATGTCATACATCACCTCATATCCCATAGGTTTAGCCTTTTCTTTTCTGGGCTCCACCGCCTCCATTATGCACTCATCTACTTTGATGGTAAAGCAAATGTCCTATTCATACTTCTTAACAATATCGCCAGATATCCTCATCCGTTGGCTCATCTTCCACTTGAATTCATCAAAGTATTTATTCAAGACTTCAAGATATCTGGTTCCCACCACTTGAAGACTTTCTCTGATTTGTTTGGTAACTGGTTGGTCAGCAAACCATTGAATATCACCGACTCCTGGAAAATAGCCTTGAAAGTAGAAAAAAAACCTACCAAGAGTTGTCCAAATTTAAATCTTAAGGAATTGTCTTGTTTGATAGACTTTAGGTTTACCAGAAGTTGCCTCTACATACAGGTGCATAGATCAAATGAGGCATCTTCCAGGATCATTCTGTAGGTGGCATTCACTGTAGCTGCAGAGACATAGTTTATTCTGCTAGCATAGAATGTCTGGTATCTGATCACCATGCAAGCATACTTGACCAAATCATCCTTGATGGTGTTGACGGTCATTCCCCATTGGTCACTCATAGAACCAGTGAGCTTAGTCATTTCAGCCTTGATGACTTTTCTTAGGGCTGGCACCTCACCAGTGTTGCAGAAATCGGTGACGGCATGAATGGATTCAGGCGTAATATCATGTGTCCTCATGATATAAATCTTGTCGCCATGCACTCTGCTCAGAATGATGCGAATGTGATCTTCCATAAATTCTTCAAGAAATTACACTGCATTGTGAAGTTTCTTCCTCTCCAGGATGTTGTATTCTGGTTTGATCTTTTCGTCATCCCCGCAAAATAGACCTAGCTGGGAATGGATCACTAGAGATCCTAGGTCTTCCAATTTAAAATCAATGTACCCTGAAATATCATCTTCTACTATAACTCTAGCGGGTATCTGGGACAAGGCATTGTATTTCATCTTCCATTGGATAGAATCCATTGAATCAACAGGTGCACTAGAATTGGAGTGCGATGCAGAAGCCATGATAAACTGATAATCAAGAATTTTGATAAATACCTTCACAATTTCAAAATTTAAGGTTTGCAAACTCAGCTTCACTACACACCACTTCAGTTGTTGGATTACCACTTTGTGTTCTTGACTGATTGATACTATCTTCGGATTCTACTTCAAAGTTTTGAAATCTCTCTAAATCACAAAACAAATCACCTATAGTCGCTCTGCACTTGAAATATTCTTCACTCGCAAATTGATAAGTGAAAATGACATTAAGAATCCCTTATAAACAAATTCTTCACCTACCATAATAAATGCACCACCATTAGCGCATAAACCCTAATTTTGCCTTTTACCATTTCCAATATTTTGTCGATTGATAGGTAATACATACCAGTTGAGGTCTTTTACCGATATAAACCAGGGGTTCGAAATATTTCACTGATTTGTTCCCCCTAAGATTTTCTGAAGCTTAGTTTGTTGGTTTAGCAACTTCTACACTAGGTGCAGAAACCGATTCTTCCTGTGACACTTCTTCAGGTTTCTTCTTTCATGCTATCTTCATATATACTTGAATAGTTTCAACATCAATCTTTCCTTCTGGAGTGATCGATATATCATCTGATATGTTCTTTCCCATCTTGCATATTCTAGTTGTGTGACCCGGTTTGTTGCAATGATAGCATACCATTCCAGGTGCTCTCCATGGTCCATTATTCACATTTCCATTCTTCCTTCTGCATGTCACAGCAGTGTGACCACTACCATGATAGATCATTCAGGTTTCTCTCCAACAGGTTGTAGTTTGATAGCCACCACCACCTGACTGATGGTTATAGGCATTATACCGGTTTGGATTTCGGTTCACAGAGGATTCAGGAAAAAATCTTGACTCCTTTGAGGATATCTTCCAGTGTTGTGCATAGAAAACCTACATTCAAATGCTCTATGCCCAAACTTGTTGCATGCATAATAGTTTCCATTGAATCTATTGGATCTAGGCTTATTATTTAGAAAATAAGGAAAATTGTTGTAAGCCTTATTTCTACATACATTGGTAGTATGTCCCTCCTTGAGACAATTAAAGCAAATGGGTTTGAATTTTTGCTTACCTTTATCCTTTGGTGTCGGTTGCCTCTTTGATGCCACATCTTTCACTCAAGAGGATTCACCTTCCTCATATCCAGAGAAACCAATTCCATTAGTATTCTTTACCAGTTTCGCTGATTCAAGCTTTTGCTCTAGCTTAGCTACACTCTGATTGAATTTGGCAAGGATCTCCTTTGACTCAGTGAGTTCCTTGGTAATAGAAGCATGGGATTTCTTCAAGGTTGCATTCTCAGAAATAGCCATGTTTAGTTCACCTTGCATTTCTTCTTTTTCCACTTTACTCTCTTGGAGATGAGCGGTAAGGGCACTGATTTCTTGCTTCATCTTGGAGATCTCATGATCTTTGTCTTTTACTAGGTCTTCAGCTTTCCTCCAGTTCTCAAGCTCTTGACACATTCTGATAGTAAGTCCTTCCAGTTCCCTTCTCAAGTTAGCATTGGATTCATTCAGTTTTTTAACTTCTTCAACTAGGGCTTCCATGTCTGCTTCATCAGAAGAACTATTTTCAGTAAGCTCCATCAATTTTTTAGCATGCTCTCTTCTCTTTGCTAGAGAGGCTTTATATTTGACTTTAAGTTCATCAAAGGCTTTCTCAATTTGAGTGAGATGATGAGTAAGCTCCCTCATTGTGTATTCCCCCATATCTCCTTCCAAGTGGTTAAACTTATAGAAAGGTTGGCTCTTATACCAATTGATGAATACTAAGAGGGGGGTGAATTAGTACACCAAAAATACTGAACTTAAAGTTTTAAATAGTTTAGCAGTTAACTAGTATAACAGATTTCCTAACAAACCGATTAAGACAAATGCAAACCAAACAGCAAATAAAGCATTTACCCACAAGAGCACAATCACCATAACACAAGAGGTTTTGATGTAGAAACCCAAATGGGAAAAACCATGGTGAGTTGAAACTCACATGTAACTATCTACAGAATAGTAACCAGACCGGTTAAGGTCATACAATGTTCTTCACTAGAACAGATCCTATTAGGAATCTAGATCTCTGTTAGGAGATAAGTCCGATTAAAGACACCTTGTGAGAGGATTTTAGATCCACAGTTGTGAACCACCTTGTTAGAGGATTTACAAAGGCTTTGTCAGGCCTACCCGGTTATGGGTTTGAGACTTGTCGAAGATGTGAGTAATCAACAAGTGAGTGATCTAGATACTAGCATAGTATGCTTGGTTAGATCCTTGATAGCTCATTGTTAATGCACATTTAGCATTACTTCAGTCTTCAATATCTCCACACTCTGTTTCTTCACACAGACCTAATCTTCTCTTTTGTAATCGCACATACAAAAACCTCATACACTTCTAAAAACCTTACAACTTTTAAAACCCTAGACATGATGTCCTTATAAAGGAATCAGATTTCATGTCGGTCCAATAGGATTACATTGCAAGTTCCTAGGTTCAGTGCATCTAGACACATTTGGAAACATGGCAAAAAATCACCGCCAAAGTGTCGGTGGATGATAACTCATCACAGAAATACCAGTTGGTAACTCGTCACATAGTAATACTGGTTCATTACAATTTAACTGATTACCGGTTGTCAAAATGAAGACTGAGAAAAATGATAACAACCACTTTGTTCCTTTGTACCACTTTGGGATCCTCGAACTACTTGAGGTCTTCATACCGCTTTGGATCTTCATACTGCTTGAGATCAGTAAACACTTTCTGCAAAACACCGATAGTCTAAAGACTATAATACATAATACCAGTTGGAACAATTACCGGTTGACCATAACTCATACATACAAAAAGTGATCTCAAAGCAAGTGTGTGTCCATCAATGACAATCACAACATCATCATCAAAAATGCCAACATAATCGAGGGCCATTCATGCAATTACATGATGAGGAATCAATTCTTTATAAAATCCTGATAAATAAATCAATAGAAGAGCAAGAAATGCAGGAATTGGTTCCGAATATTGCAAGTTTGGACTTTCCTGTAGCCACTGATATATTGCATACTTTGTTGCCGCAGGAAGTATCTTCTTCTCTCTAATATGAACTAGATTGATCTTACTATTAAGATAGAAGTGGAGTTGAATAAATGTTTGAATATCAATAGAGATCTTTCAAATACTCAAAAAGAGGCCCTTGTGGACTTGCTGAAATTTCATAAAAATGCTTTTGCATGGGATTACAAAGATATGCATGGGATAGATCCAGCAGTTTGCACCCACCATATTTATATAAAGGAAGAGTGTTGCCCACTCAGACAGCCTCAAAGAAGAATCAATCCTGCCTTAAAAGAGATAGTTAAAGAAGAGTTGCAGAAGTTGTTAATAGTTGGGTTTATCTATCCTATCGCTGACAGCCAATGGGTATCAACTCTGGTCATAGTCCCTAAGAAAGGAGGAAAATGGAAGGTATGTGTTGATTATAGAGCCCTGAACTTAGCAACAAGAAAAGATCATTTTCCATTACCATTTGTGGATCAAGTATTGGATTCCTTTGTTGGTAAGAGATATTTTTCATTCCTTGATGGATTCAGTGGCTACAATCAAATCCAGATAGCCCCGAAGGATCAAGAGAAGATAGCATTTACTTGTCCATGGGGCACGTATGCATATTTTGTTCTTCCTTTTGTGTTGTGTAATGCTCCAGCCACTTTTCAAAGAGCAGTAATCAGTATCTTTTCTAATATTTCTCAAGACATTATGGAAATCTATATGGATGACTTTACAACTTATGGTTCTGAATTTGAGCAAGCATTGGGTAATCTAAAAAAAGTTTTGCAGCGATGTGAAGACTACAATTTGTCATTAAATAGTGATAAATGTTTCATTATGATGCAAGAAGGAATAGTCCTTGGTCATCATATCTCTGTAGAAGGCATCCAAGTGGATCCAGCAAAAATTGAGGTCATTCAGCATATCAATGACCCTGTGAAGCAAAAAGATGTAAGAAGTTTTCTTGGTCATGCTGGATACTACAGACAGTTTATCAAAGATTTCAGTAAAATTGCAAGTCCCTTATATTCACTTCTTACCAAAGATATGGAGTTTAAATAGACCCCAGCATGTAATGAAGCTTTCTTAAATCTTAAGCATGCTTTGACTCAAGCACCAGTTCTTAAAGGCCCAAATTGGTCTTTACCATTCCAAATCCATACAGATGCATCTGATTATGCAATAGGAGCAGTGTTAGGACAAAAAATTGACAAATTGGAAAATGCAATATATTATATTAGCAAGAACTTACAGGGACCTGAGTTGAATTACACAATCACTGAAAAGGAAATGCTAACTGTTATATATGCACTTAACAAATTTAGGCACTATATCACAGGATATCCCATATTTTTGCATACAAATCATACTAAAATCAAATATCTCATGAATAAGCCATCAATTACTGGTAGATTAGCTCGCTGGTTATTGTTGATGCAGGAATTTGATATCACAGTTGTTGATAAACCAGGAAGTCTAATGTGGTTGCAAACTATCTTTCAAGACTTCAATTACAAGAAGATTCTATAGTGATAGATGATGCTTTTTCCAGATGAACATTTATTTCTCATCCAAGCTCACACTCCTTGGTACACTGATATTGCCAACTATTTAGCTACTACTAAGATGCCAATTTATTTCTCTCCTAAGGAAAGAAGGTTGCTAGTTGAAAAAAGTTTTAACTTCTCATGGATTGTTGATTGTCTATTTTACATTGGACCTGACCAAGTCATGAGAAGATATGTCAGAGAAGATGAAACGTATGACATCTTGCATGCATGTCATGATGAGCCATGTGGAGACCATTTTATTGCCAAAAGAACAGCACTGAAAATACTCAATATAGGATACTATTGGCCCACATTACATAAGGATGCAGCACAGTACACACGGAAATGTGACAGATGCTAGAGAATGAGAAGACCTACAAAATATGATGAGATGACATTATATCCACAAATATCAGTTGCACCATTTGATAAGTGGGGATTAGATTTTGTTGGCCCAAATGATCCACCTTCTAATGGCAGATCCTATATTTGGGTATGTATAGACTATGTAACAAAATGGGTGGAAACTCGTGCCATGACACATGCAAGAGATAATAAGGCGACTGAGTTTCTTTATGAAGAGATGTTTACAAGATATGGAGTACCAAGGGAAATTGCCTCAGACGAGGGATCTCAATTTACTTCAACATTGATAACAGCTTTGGTCAATGAATACAATATAAGGCATAGAAAATCTACTCCATATCATCCACAAGCTAATGGACAAGAAGTTACAAATAGGGAGATTGAGGCTATTCTTACAAAAATAGTATTTGTTCATAAAAAAGAGTGGTCTCATAGGCTTTCAAAAGCAATTTGGGCATACAGAACAACTTGGAAAACACCAATTGGTTTTACACCTTTTGAGATGGTTTATGGCAAAACAGCAATGATGCCTATTGAATTTGAGCATAAAACTATGAGGATAGCTTTGCAATTAAATATGACATTATCTAAAGAATAGAAAGAACGTATACAGCAATTAAATGCTCTAAATGAATGGAGGAAAATAGTTGTTTAACAGACAGAACTAATTCAAAACTAGAGAGAAAAGTGGCATGATAACTATATCAAGGAAAAGAAGTTCAAAGCTAGTGACTGGGCACTACTGTATGATTCCAGATATAAAGATGCTATGGGGAAACTGCAAACTAGGTGGTTAGGTCTGTATGAGATAGAAGAATTTTTCAATAATGGAGTTGTTCGTTTGTCCACAATTGATCCTATTCGATTTAAACTCTTGGTAAATGGTCACCGACTGCATCTATAGCATAAGCCGGCCACTAAAGAGGAGCTCCTACAGCAATTTGCCCAACAGGATGAAACAAAGGTTCCTGTAGCAACTGACAATGATCCTGCAGCAACTCATCAACTTCCTGCTGCAGCTGAGCAAGGTAATAAAGGTAAAGTTCCTGCAGCCTCTGCAGTGAACATGCTTGTCGCTTCACAATAAAATATTTTCATATCTTATGGGAATATTTTTCTCCGTAAATAAAATTTCATCCACGTCATTCCATCCCATGTTCTTACCTATCATTTCACTTCATTTTGCCGTCATTTTTTGTATGGCTGCAGGTATGTATATATTGTGTTTTATTTAATTATGCATTTATTATTTCATTATTATTATACCCCTTTTTAAATCTGCTCCACTCCCCAAAATCTTGTCAGCTTGTGTGGACACGTGCTAGGTTAAGTTGGGGGAGTGTTTTATGGTTCAGTTTCCAAAGTTATTTATTATCCATCCTTTTTGGTACTTGGAATTGATTTCTTGCCATCATTGTTTATCATGCTATTATTTCACACAAGGGAATAATAAATTATGCCACCAGAATTGAGATATGTATGGAAATTTCAATTTAGCAAGTCTGTCGGATATTCTGGTCTTTTGTTTCTCAGTTGTAGAGTGTTCAATACTAGCAGAGTAAGAGATGGGTGGTGATCCAATTTTCCATGAGCCAACAGTTCAAGAAGTGTTGCTGCAGGATGCTCTTTGTGAGCATTATTTTAGACACCATGGCTAGCTGGATTACTTCTTGAAAATCGATGATTATAACGAAGAAATTGCTACAGAATTTATGCATTCCTTCAATGAAGGAGAAGCTATGGTTAAAGGCTTTTGGGTTATTGCTACGGAGCAGCAAATAGCAGAAGTAAGAGGGTTGCCACGGGAAGGGGAACTGTTTCCAGAATCAAAAGATGCAAGGAGCGCCAAGGCAGAGTTCACAATTCCCACGGATGGACCCCTAATGGTGGAAACTTCAGAGGAAGGAAGCCCTACAGATATTGAAATGCAAGAAAAAGGAAGCCCTGTAGATAATGAAATCCAAGTAGAAGTTGATGAGGATAGACTATTAAATCTTGCTTTTGTGGCACAACAACTTGAAGAAACTGTTGGAAATATTTCACAGCAGTCAGAAGAAATTGTTGGGGAGATTCGTGAGTAGTTTGAAGAGACCGTTGGAGACACTTTACAGCAGCCTGATGAAAATGTTGGAGAGATGTCAGCACAGATTGAGGAGTTTATTGAGGAAATCCCATGACCTAAGGTAACACCTATTAGACCTCCTTCGTCCCTAAGAAGTTTATCTATTGCTTTAACATTTTGTAGACAATGGGAATTAGAGAGGGCTAGGTTGAAAGGGATTATTAATAAATAGCAGAAAGAAATTGAAAAGACGGATAACAGAATTGAATAATTAGAGGCTAAGGTGGAAATAATTGTTGGTATGGTTCCCGAGTTGATGCAATGTAGGTCACCTCCAAGGGTTTATGCAGTGCACTTGAAGGAGTGGTATCTAAAATTCAAATTGAACCGCATTATTAGGGGCCTTAGCCCCTCCTTAGAAACACCTAAAGAATTCTTTTATGCTTACCAAACCTCTCCACTAGTTGTGAAGAATTTTCTATGTGAATTGTATTTACATAACTATGTTGTACCCTCAAACAATGAGTGGAACCCTTTTATTGTATATTAGGGCTATCCATATCAAAGCTTTAATGTCATGGATCCAAAATGAGATCAGCATGGGGGCACAAGCCAAGGCATATGAAAAATTAGAGTTTGACTATCCATTGCCATTAAAGAAAGAATCAAAAGAACCAAGAGTTCTTTATTGTGAGTGGCAGAAATTATTGGTAAGAGATGATGTTAGAAAACTAGTCCTTCCAATGAGAGAATAAATCTATCAGGCATATGAGCATTTGGTTCAGACTGATAGGATAGCTACAATAGAAGGGTTAACTCAGCGATGGAATAATTTACCAAAACAGTTAAAGCAAGGAGAACCTTATTCACTATAGAATTTTCAGGCATTTATGCAAAGAGCCCCCAGATATATACAGTTAGGTAGAGAGAAACCCAACAACTGTCTACCATTGATCTTTCAGCCCCCAATCCTCATGTGTCTGTTGTTGGCATGTCATCCTACAGATCAGAACTATGATGCAGTCACAGAAGAGTCAGCCAGATGGTCCAGGCTGGAAAAAATGAAGGGATTTTATTGGAACTTGGCTTCAGGGGGGACAGGTCAGGACACCATTGGTGATTTGAGAGTTACTGCAAGAGTCAAAAATTTTCCTTTTGTTGTAGGATCAGCAAGCTCTTAAAGTTGGGGGGCATGATAAGTTGAGACTTTGCCATGTTTTTATCATCAGAACTCTTAAGTTTTTGACATCTTTTGGTTTGCATAGTAGTAGTGATATTGTAAATTGACTATATGTATTCCATGTGTTAAACCTAAACTTATGAAATCATGTTTGAACTTTTTCAGTCTATTCATGCAGCCATGCCATTTATTCCTACAGCCATTTGATTTGTTCATGTTGCCATGTGGATTATTTAGGGTAATATCATATGTGAATTAATAGATGTGTTAATTAAATAAAATGTGTATGTATGTCCTTGTATGTTGTTTTTGTTGTAGTGCAAGTAATAAATGATGTCGTGGTGGATATTCTCCTATCGCTCCTAATGAAGGAAAGATTACATAAGAGATAACTGAAGATCAAACTGAAGAGGAGCTGAGCAAGCGCAAGGTACGGCATAGGTGGAGCAGTCAAGTAAGACTACTGATGTCTAACTTCAGTGGGCATTGAATCTGCAAACACCACCACGGCATGCAAAGACTGTGGTTCAATTTAGATCCACATTTCCTGCAGCCAAGCTCTAGTTATCTTCTTTATTGGTCAATCATCCACCTCTTCTTCTGGGCGTGATTTGTGTTGTCTATTGTAGTTGATTTTCTCTTTAATAATAAGCTCTTCTTTTTCTTAGAGGTTAGACAGAATAGAAAAGAATAGAGAAGAGGATTTTTTATAATTGTTCTTGAGTTTCTTTTCAAAATATGTAATCACTTTTAGGAAGCAATGAATAAAATTATGTTGTTTTGATCTATTAAAAGTAGTTTTTTGGAAGCTTGGTATCACTCATCCAAGGGGGCTCACTTGGTGAGTGATCTTGTGTGTGTTCATTAAAATTAGTTTTCTTTCTTTAGTCGCCATAGAAGTTCTTGCTTAGATTGTTCCTGCAGCCACTGGAAACAGATCCACTGACTATTCTTGCAGCCAAGCCGGAACAGAGTAATTTTTGTTATCCATATTAGATCTTTCCAGCATTTCTTTTATGAATATTATGCAAAAGTTTTTCCTGTAGCCTTTCCATAATTTCCATTATTTCCTTCCTTTTTCACATAATGTTAGTTGTTGTAGTAATGCAGAATAGCTATTGAAGGAACTTAGTGCATATATAGTGCAGACCCATTTCAAGTATTACGTCCATGGGTTGACAATCAAATGAGCACTAGCCATGAAAATAGTAACTTTACCAGATGAATGTCCAAACTTTGGGTTGAGACTTCAATTAGAGTTATTATTCTTATTGTTGGGGTGGACAATAGGGTAAAAATAAATTCCTTCGTACATCTCAACTCATCTTGCATCTTCATATTCCTTAATCTTTCAGCATCATTGTCTTCAAGAGCTACTTGAAGTTCCTTCCATAAACTAATCTCTATAGATTCCGAAAACAGGATCTTCTTCAATTTCTTAAACTTCTTCTGAGGCACCAGGCTCTGATACAAATTGTTGGAAACCAATAACACTGAGAGGGGGGGGTGAATTAGTGTTCTACTAGAATGGAGAAATTTAACCTTATTAATACAACAACTTATCAACCGATAAACATAAAAGCATATAAAAATAAGCAAAAATGTAATCACAAATATGAACACCATAACACCATAGATTTATACGTGGAAAACCTCAAAGAGGAAAAACCACGATGGGATTGGAGACCCACAATATCTATCCACCGATCAAATGAATAAATATTACAATAAGGGGTCTGCACATGCAGGAAGGCCAACAGCCTAGAGCACACTGCTCATCACAAAAGGAGTCTTGCTAATTACATAAAACATCAGAAAATAATCTAGAATGAAGATTGAACTACAAGAATAGCATCTCTCATGCCTGAGTACAATTTTGGTTAAGCTCAGTACCGAAGGAATAAATCCTCTTACATAAACCCAACTCGATCACCTATGATAGATCAAATCCTTTACATGAATAATTACAACATTATTCGCTCACATACATCCTGATCATTATCCCTTCTATTTTCTACCATGATCTACAAAGAGATCTTACATCATATATATACGAACCCTCAACCACAAACAATAAGATTGGCCACTACACAATAAAACAATTACATAATTACAAAACATGTCGTCCTAAGACCAAACAAATAATATCCAATCCATAAGATATCCCGAAAACACATCGAGAAGTCCAATCCACACATTACATTAAGTCAGTCCATTGGCTAGATAAACTAGGACCCAGTTTAGGTCCACACACGCTAAATCAATGATCCCAATCAACCAAGTCTCAAACATGATCACCATCAACATCCTGAATCTATACTAGAAGCCGCACCAACACCACTTATGCATAACATCAAAGATCTTCATAAAATATCTGCCGATGAAACCCTCACCGGTTCAACAAACCAAGCTTAGTAGCATACAAGATAGAATTCGGTCACCAAATCAAAACCAACTGACTGAACATGAATCTGAGTAGCATGAATAAGCCTATTCCATAACCCAAACATACCAGATCATACCGGATCATCATGATCTAGTCCAACCAGAAACCAATCATCCTACCGAGACCAACCAGATACCAGTAAATGGCTAAAGCAGCTAGTGTTGTTGGTGTTACCAATGTTGCCATCAATGACAAACATCAATGCAACACATAATCAATTCATCCAAATAACCAACAAACATATGGCAGATCAAGTCCAAAAAGGTAACCCTCGGATGGTTTTCCACCATTGTTTAATTAAGTTATTGATTGAACAAACCCTAGTGGAAACAAATCTTGGAATACAGTGGGTAAACTTTCTTGCTATATGTAGGGCTCAACTATTAAGCCGGGTACCTAGTATTAGGGAAGCTGCGGGCACTTCATCCTCCTGGCCTACTGAAATTCCTAGTGAAAGTTCTTCTGGTGAAGATGAGGATACCACTCCAAAGGTTGCAAAGAAAACTCATGTGGCATGAGGGCTTGCAACTAAGGGTAAAAAGAAGGAGAAGATAGCATAAGAAAGTATGATTAAGAAAAAGAAGAAGGATAAACTCCTTGGTCTTACTTTGAGAGAACCAGTATCACAGATAGTCATCTCTAAAAAGAAAAAAGGGAAGAAATCTAAAACCTCTGCAGCAACCCGAAAAATGGAGAAACCAATTGTTGAAGCAAGCCAATTTGGCTAGAAAAGGAAGCAAACAGAGAAACCCTCTACAAACAAACGACCTATTAGAACCAATCATAAGTTGAAAAATAAATTCAAGAGAAAAATAGCTGAAGGAGAGAAGATTGATATTTCGAGCTCAGATTTTGAAAAGGGAGAGGCTCCTCAAAAATATTCTCCTGAAATTCCATCTCCACCTTCCTCTGCTAATGAGGAAGAAAACCAAGAGCAAGAAATGTCCCACTCTGAAGAATTATCTAAAGAGGAAGGAGAATCAGGAGATGTGGAATTCTATGAAGCGGGGAATGTAGCTCATTATATCACTCAGTTCATGATAGAAAAAGAGACACAGGATGATGCAATAGAAGAAGAAAAAGTAGCAGAAGAAGAAGCAAATGCAGAAGAGGAGGTGTCAATTCATTCTGGAGAAATTAGAATTGACCTAAATATTGGAGACACTCCTAACCCTCTGTAAATCCACCGTAAGGAACCTAATATTGAGAAGGGGACTACTGCATCTGGATTTTGGCTGAAGCTACTAAAAAAGTGAATCTAGAGGAGCAAAGGAAGAAGATTATGGTAAGTAAACACAATCCTCCCTCATTTTCCTAGGTTTCAGTTGCTATTGAATTTTGGAAGTTATTAGAAAAGAGGGAGGAAGAATGGAAAAAGGAGAAGGAAATGTTAGAAGAAAAACTAAGAAAGAAATATGCAGAAATAAATAGGTTAGAGGATAGAATAGACAATATTGCTACTCTACTACCTCAAGCAATTGAGTTTAGGCCACCTCCTAGCATATACTCCCTTTATTTGAAGGAATAGCATCTTTCTTACAAGATAAGCAAGGAGTTTTTTTAATTAAGTTCATCAATAATGACCCCTGAAGAATTAATCAATGCTTATAACACCTCCTCTCCCCAGTAGAAGAATTTGCTATTTGAATTTTATATTCATAATTATGCCATCCCATATACTCCACAGTGGAATCCACTCCTCTCAATCAGAGACATTCACCTTGGGGAATTTATGTCTTACATTTAGAATGAGAATAATAGAGGTGAGCAAGCTAAGGAATACCTAGACATGGAGTAGATTGTTCCTTTTCCATTGAGAGATGAAATAGGAGATCTTGATGAAATATATTATAGATGGAATCAATTTACTATTGAAGCATATGTTAAGAAGAGGATCCTATTATTGAGGGAAGAAGTTTATGGTGAATATGATTAGAGCCAGCAGCCAAAAGAGTATATGGACACCTAGACCATAGATGGAATTGGCTGCCTGAAGATCTGAAATGAGTAGAGCCTCATTCCCTCTGGAATTATCATGCAGCACTCAGAAGAGAAGCCAATTACATTCACTTGGGTTGAGCTCAACAAGAAAAGTGGATACACGTTATCTTCCAGCCACCCATGTTATGGTGGCCTATTCCACATTGGGAAGAATTGCAGTATTACGATGTAGAATAAGAGAGGGACAGATGGGAGAATTTCAAAAAGGATTAGGGGTTCTATTGGAGCCCTATTTCTAAGATGAGAGAGAAAACTTATGTTGATGATTTCAGACTGCTTACCTGGAAAGAGAATCAAAAACATTTTGATAGTGGACCAACAAAATCTTCACTTGGGGGGTGTGATGAGCCTTAGTTTTATGCTTTTATTTGCAGACATTTTGCTATGCTTGGGATTTTTATATATTTATTGATGGGCTTTATATCATGCTTTAAGCGACTTTATGGACCTATTTGATCATTATGTTAACTATAGTTTGAGACCTTTATTTTGACAAAAGCATGAACTTTATGAATGTAAGTATAAAGTATTTATTGTCTTTGTGTGATTGATGAATGTGTTGCAATGGATGCTCATGAAATGTGGATGGGAATGCTTGCTCTGATCTTGGTGTTGTAGCTGCATGGAAAAATACTATGATAAAATGGGGCTTCATTTATAGTAGCATGGCAACATGGATAGGACTAGACAGTAGGGCGTGAAGGGGTCAAGGATTGTTTCAACTCGGGTGCTAGTTGTCCAAGCTCATTAAGGAATCTTCATAACAATCATGATTCATTAATAGTTATATTAATAGTCATGATAGATGTTAGAGAATATTTAGGGAAGATTTGCAGATGTTCAAGGATGACACAGAGTCCTAATTGTCTTAGTTTTCCTAGATTTCATAGTCTAAATAAAAGCCTCCACCTAGATATTAGGAAATGGAGTGACTCTTATGGGAACTGTTGCAAGAATGGATGTTATAAACCCTTCTCGTGTTCCTTAGATAGTTAGTTATTGTTTTTGTATCAATAAATGTTATGTTTTTCAACTGATTTTTGAATAAAGAGTATATCTACTTTCTGAATAAGCTTACAGTGTTTTAATTTGGTTGTGTGAGCTCAATAAGTTAGTTTTGTTGTAACTTTCATTTCAAAAGACTCGCCCAAGGGGGGCCACTTGTTAAGGATTATGTCTAGTTATCTTTTATGCACTTTATCTTGCAATTTATCTAATTTCATTCTATTAAATTGTTTATTGTTTTCTCCTACAGCCATTGGCTATTACTCTATGTTTGTTCCTGTAGCCAAGACAAAGAAGAATAGTTATTTGTGTAACTTGGAAGAATTTACATTTTGATAGTAGAAGTTAGTATAATCTTTTTGAGTTATGATTTTAAAGCAAGTTCTTTTTGAATGAAGATTTGTTTAGTAATTCCATTTGCTTTTAGAAGGATAGATTTATTCCTAGACACACTTGGTGCATATATTTTGTTGTCCCATTTAAAAATGTACGTCCTCGGATTGATAAGATAAATGAGTCAAGGTAGTGGGGTTTGGATAGATACTCAGTTAGGAACTTGTGTCTTTAAGTTGAGTGCTAAGTTGTGTGTAACATCCATTGTTTTGAACCAACAAAAACCATGCACTAATGATGAGTCACATTGTTTGTCACTAGGAGCAAGGGTTAATGCTTTTGAAAAATGTGAAGATAAGTCAAGATTAACATCAATAAACTCATACATATCATCATAATCATTAGAATCAACATTATTAGCATGAATAACATCATCATCTATATTAATAAAAATAGAATATCTAACAAGAAAAGAGCATGAACCGTCATTTTTCTTAAGCATTTTTAATTTTGGTGATTTAGGTTGAACTTCCTCTCTAGGGTTAGGAAAAGAATGGAAAAATGGGATCAAGTCAATATTTAGTGTCTTTATGGAGGAAATGGTTTGGGAAGCAACTTCACAAGCCTTAGCACGACGTCTTCGTTCACATTCTCTCACACAACGGTTCTTTTTAGTTTTAGTCAAGACTTGTGAATGTTGCAATTTAAATAGGCTTTGTATCTTCATTTAAAGGAGGGGGGATGAGAGAAAACCTACTAGGTTGAGACATATAAGATGTCAAGCGCTCTCCTTTGTAATATGTAGGAGGTGAGACTAAGGCATATATGGGAGGAATATATAGAGTAGGAAGAATACCAAGACCATTATGGGGAGGAGGAGTATCCATAGGTATAGGATCTCTAGGCTTACTCAAGGAGATGATCATCTCATTTTTCCACTTCTAATAAGATAAGAAAAGGATCACTTCGAGGCTTGAGATGTTCAATTTGTTGAGGACAAATGTAATCAAGGGAGAAATTACAACATTTTGTTGTGGGTTGGTAAAGGCTATGATTAATTGTTATCATAGTGTCATTTTGAGGGAATTTTAAACATTTATGGATTGTATAAGAAATAACTTCTATGGAAGAGAGCCAAGGATGTCCCAACTTCAAACAAAATTGATCCAATGTAGGAAGGATAGCAAAAGCCACATCTAAGCACTTAGTACCAACCTCAACAAGGAGAGTAATAGAACCTGTGATGGGTGACTCATTCATACATTGGAATACGAAAGAGCCTAAGAGAGTGATTCTCTTTGACTAACTCTTACAAAAGAGAGTCAATGAATACTTTTAGGGTTTAGGGAAATTTGAATGTAAAAATTAAAAATTATGATTAAGCAATGCATTTTTTTGTAACAATGATTGATTAATCAATTAATTGAGAAATTTGAATTGTGATTTTGAATAATAAATGTCTTTATATCATAACATAACATGTAACAATAATCAGATCTGAAAATACTTTTGAAAAATTATGCAACACACAAGTTAATTCTAGAATAAAAAATTAGGGTTTTTTGTGATTTTAAACCTCTAAATCTATGAAATTCAATTGAAAGTAACAATTATGAGTGCAAATTTGAATTTTAAAATGCATTAAAAATTATATCTAAGACAATAAATTAGAATTAGGCATGCAAAATGTTGGGTTCACCAAAATCTAATGTAGTGAAAATTGAGAATTAGGGTTTAAGATAATAATACCACTAACTAGCCCAATTAACACCGCAATGTTAAAAGAGGGTTGAACCCAGTAGATCTAGGCTCAATCCTTATGGGAAAGAGACTAAGATTTTGATTGGATTCAACTAGTTGATTATGATTTACCCTCTTTCTTAAGTTGAATTAGATTGATTGTAAAATTAGGGTAAAACAATGAATTATTGAAGCAATATGACATAAGCAGTAAGCTATGGATATCCCATTGAGCCACAAACTTGGATCTAGGCAAAATAAGATCTGTCTAACTATAATATCAAAAAATGTACCCTATGCAACTCAACGCGACAAATGGAATTTTCCTCCACATTATTGGAGGTCCAGTGTTGCCATCTTTGTCCTTTTGTCCATCAAGACCACCTTGTCAGCTTCAAACTAGAATTCTACCAACTCTATTGGCATGACACCTTCAAGACTATAGCATGGCATGGAGATGTCTACAAAGCGCGCTAGTGTCTGGCGAATCTAACAGTCTTCAGGTGGCCATTTGAGTGTTACGCCTGCACCCGAAAGGAATCATAACGCCCTTGCATGCGACCACTGACGTCGACTTTCCTTCTAGAGCCTTTATCTATCACGTTTGAAGGCATTTGGAGGGATTCTTTTGGGGAAAAAGTATTTTTTCTTATAGGTTGAAGCTCTTGGCAATCTCTTTGGACAGCATTCATGATTTCTCTTGCGAAGACTACATTGTTGCAGCTCTACGAATAGCTCATGATACCATTTTCACTCGCATCATGAAAAGGGGAGTTTACTCATCATTTTCTCCTTCTATTTTACATATTATCATTCCTTGTCTTGCATCATTTTCCAATTGTCTTTATCATTTATTTTTCCCCATGGCTTTTATCTAGGTTATCTGTGGTGATGCAAACACTAAAACGGGGGTCTGACTTAGGTAGGCTCCAAAAGAACAACCCCCAACATTTTCCTTTTTCTTGTGTGTAGGTTCTCAATCGTGAGAAAGAAGTTAATTAACAGGAGGCTTCAATCATGGATTGGTCGTGACTTCTTTTTTTTCTTTCTATTTTGTTGTAGTCATTTTCATATTTCTCAACTATTAGCTTAGTTTATTGGTTTTATGTGTTTCATTGTATCATCCACGCATTTGGATATTTCTGTATGGATTCATGTACCTTATATGTACAAGACGATGATGTGTTGCCCTGTTGTCCCAAACCTACATGCTCGTCCTTAGGACAAAGGCTTGGTAGATCCGTTTGATAACCCCAGATTGCGAGAAGTTGCTCTAGTCTATCATTTTTATCCCCTAGCTCATCTTAGCACCAGTTCGAGTGAGGTATCAAAGGGTGGATTTTTTCTCTAGGATTCATCATCCTTGAGGTAGAAAATTTCCTCCATTACATTTTGGTGAACCCGACATGAACCAACCTTTATTTTTGCATTATTTCCTCCATTACATTTTGGTAGCCATAGTTAGGAGGTCATCTAGGCATATTTTTCCTCCTGATTGTTTTAGTCCTCCTTTTCCCAACATGATGTTTAATTATCAACTTCTTGACCCGAATGATTTCTTGTCTTCTTGTCCCCTTAAGTCCATTTTGACAAGGGGGGCCTCTCCACCTAGTTCGCAATCCAACTCTTAGAGTAATTCTCCTAGAAATTCCACTCCATCTTCCCCTCCCGTTGTTGATCATGACTTTGTTCTCACTATTGATTTTGAGAAAATTGACATGCTTGAGAAGAATCTAAGAGACTTTGAGGGTTTTTTAAATTGGGAGAATGTCCTCCCCCATGCTGGAAATATCGTCAACACTCTAAGAGACATGTTGATCTCAGATAGGAGAGGCCTGGAGATATTGAGGGTATTATCTATGATTGTCAGGAATCATGTGCCTTTAGCTAGTGCCTCTCCTAAGGATAGCCAGTTCGACGTTTGTGGCTCTCAACTTGGTGTGGTAGTAGTACACATGGTTGATCTCAGTCCTACTATTCTTAGTATCACTTCTTCATCTACCCCCTTAGGCTATACGGGTATGTCTAATGGCTCAACCTTTTCCTTCGCTATAGCCTAGATGTCTACAATTAGCACTAGCACTATATTTTTCAGTGGCACTAGTCCTTCAGGAGGTTCCAATGGAGGTGATGGCGGATCTAGCCCACCTCCAACTCCTCCACCTAGTAATCCAGTATTAAATGCCATCTTATAGAACATGGGACAGTTGTAGTCTCAACTCACGAACCTGGTTTCTGCCTCTAGTCAATCATCTATGCCTGCATATTACAGAAAGAGTCCCCTTGATATCACCATCTTGAACACTATCCTTCCTACTGTAGATGAATCATTGAAATTTGATAGGTTTAATGGTGATGGGGACCCTAATGTGCACATTGATTCTTTTATGACCATGTACAGTGACTATCATAGCCTGGACTTGTGTTGCTTAAACTATTCTTATGGTCCCTTAAGGGTACCATGTTAGAATGGTATAGCTCTCTAACCGATCATTCTATCCGCACCTTTGATCAGCTTATGGAACTTTTCCTTAGACGGTTTCAAGCTAACATTGGCATTAGGGTCACTATCGCTGACCTTTTTCATTTTAAACAAAAGACGAATGAAAAGGTCAAAGATTTTATCTCAGGAAATCAATCAATTTCCACCAAAATCCCCTTTTCTCTACTAGATAACGATCTGCAAAGGATGTTTATCAGCAATCTACAATCAGCATTTAGGGAGAAGCTATCTCTCAATTGATATCAAAAATTTGCTAGCATGTATTTCGTGCTTATAGACTACTAGCACACCATGTCGTAGTTCAGAGATTCTACTTTGAACCCTCATGGTGGGTCCTTTGTAGGCACATCCATGAAAGGGACTAGGAAGAATAAGGTAGTAGCTAATGTCATGGTTGTCCCTCCAATAGCTATTTGATAAGGCTTGCAACAAAATAAGGTCTTCACAAAATTGAATGACTCTTACTTGAGCATAATGTTGTGATTGTTGAAAGAAAATCTAATCACCCTTCCTGAGATTAGACTGTTGTCTGGTAGCAGACCCTATCCGCATTGGTAGGATGGATCCAAATTCTTCCATTACCATCATGTTCCTAGTCATGACACTGAGCAATGCTATCATCTTTGACACATTATCTAGGACCACATCAACAGTGGTGCATTCAAATTTGATGCACCGAAACACAAGTCAAACAAGTCCTTTGATAAAACCAACAGCGACTTGCAAATCTATACCAATCCCTTTCCCTCACATTCAAAAAAATTCATCTCTGCATCGATCCTTCTTTGGATGATGATCCATTCATTAACATGGTCACCATCACTCCCATTTTCTCGCCTCCTAGTAAGAAGGGTAAGTTGTCTGGCATATCTTTAACATTCACCCCTTTGGATGCCCCATATTGTGGAGAGCCCACTCCTCTATAAATATCTGCCAAGTTGAATGGTCAAACTATCACAGGTGTCATGGTTGACCCATCATGCGAAATCGATGTTATTACATAGGAGACTCTAATCATAAATGGTTGGCATAGGCTTGCATACGATGAATGTCGAGCGACCCTGAGGACACATGATGGGTTCTCTATTTCTCCTTTGGGTAGCATCACCTTCACAGTCCTTGTAGGACCCAAGGTGGTATCTTCTGCATTTGTGATCATTCCTAAGTCAGACCTATTTTGAGCTAAGCTAGGCATTCCCTAGTTGATTTCCATGGAGCCAGTCCCTTCAGCAATTCATAAATGTCTCAAGTTTCCCCATGAGGGTTTGGTGCAGGTCATCCCGGATACTAGATATCGACCCCTGGTGGCCCGTGGAGATTTTTTATTAGATCATTTTTGGCCTACTCTGGTAGGACCCATTCTTCCCCATGGTTATTTCATGTACCGTGCATACTATCAGTATAAGGCGAGGGAGTCGGCCCCTAAATCAGTGTATCCAAGTTTTTCATTGCCTCTTCCTGCATCAACCTCTGCTCCATCTATTCCGATCTTGGAGCGGGTGGTGCCTCATGTCTCCTCATCATCAGAGGTCAAGGTTGAGCCATCTCCCTTGAATAGACCTCCACATCCATCTAGGACTACACAGCTTCTTGTGGTGTCTTTTATTCTTATGACTACACGTACTGTAGAAAAGGGAAAGGTACCTATGTTGTCAAAGTTTGTGGCCCAACCTCCCTTTGATCTCTTGAACATGGTCGATATCCCTCATACCTTTCGTTATGAGAAAGGGAAGCATTACTCTCGATTTCACTCATCACCGCTCATTTTTGCTTCACAGTTTGCGTCGGCACCCTCTGTTCCTCTATGATGGGAAGCCCTTCTCAAAGAGAGCTAATTACTTGTTTAAGTGCAGTCAGGCATTATCCTAGTGGGATTCATGCATTGTTCATATGGTCTACTAATCAATTTAGACACCTCATCTCTCTAAGAGTGCTCCCAATCCAGATGTGCTCGCTGGTTGCTCAAGCATGGTTGAGATTCACAAGGGTAAATCCAACCTTACACTCTAAAACCCCTAACAAGTGCTTGCAGAGGTTGTAGTAGGTATTTGGGATGTTTTTCAAGGACAATCAATTGGTTTTGAGTGAGGTTTTTATTATTTTCCCCATCACTCCTTCCTTTTCCTATTTTCTAGGCCTAGTAGCCCTAGAGCCCCAACTAACCCTACCTAACCGGTTTTTGTGAATTTTCTCCCAATTTCTCCAAAGCCCCACACAAACTCTTTGCTGATCAAGATACCCTTTTGGAATTAATTTCCAATTTCTAAATTTAGGAATCTCAATCTAATTGTACAGGTACAAAACCCGAGAAATGCTTGTTTTAGGTGGTTTTGGGCTTGTTTTGGTCTTTTTCCAAGAGTTAGGTGTCTTCCTTGATCTGCCACACCTCCAAATTCACACATATGTTATTCCACACATCACTTGATCATCCCAAACACTTTGTAACTCCAACCCTTCTCATTCTTGCAAACACTTGCATAATCTCATTCATTTCCTAATCGGGCTATGACTAAGCTTGCCTAGGAAATGATGCTCATTGGCCTTTCAATGACCTCCAAAGGAAAATAAAATCTATATACATTGTACAAAGTTTCCATGCCTCGAGTCCCAAGGGCTATTAAGAATAACTCACAGGACTTTAAGCTGGAACCATGTTTGGGCCTCTCAAACCCTTACTCAGGCCGAGAGCTTGCAAAATTGAAAACTCAGTTCAAACCTACCAATAAAGTAACCAAATTGCTTTTTGAGAACTACAAGAACATTTACAAAACAACACACAAAGTACATCAATGCAATCAATCCATTAAGTATGGATTGCTGCTTTAATTCTTAAAAAATGCAATGTAAAACTTCAAAAATGGTCACAAAATGTATTCCAATCAACTCCAGTCATTCAACAACCTTATTACATTCATTCTTAGAGCTTGTATATGCCATTTGTATATGCAACCTCTTCAATTTTTCTTCCTACCCATTGATGAACCTCCCCCTAAATGGGTGTAGGTTTTCATTGCTCCTTCTTTCGAGCCACCTCTCATTACCTCTTTGTCGGACATGCCTCCATTGTCTCGGCCCATCAACATATTGGATACGCAAGTGGTGTCTAGTGCATATTTATCTACTCCTCCTACTTCACAACCATCCTAGCATTAGAGTTTTCCTGGAGTAGTTCAGCCTGCTACAGTTAAAGTGAGACTTGCTTCTCCTGTCTAACCCAAATGCAAGCTTGAACAGGGCCTCACTCTAGCATTTCAATGGCATAAATCCTTGCAGGTATGTTCCTCCTCCCTTCCTTTTCTTGTTTCAGTGCTTGTTGTTTTTCCTATCTCTTTGTGTGTGATTGAGAAGGCCTCGCCTTCTCTTGAGTTTGTCACTGCCCCTATTCTAGAGGCTAGTAGTCCTATTGTGATTTCAAATTCTCCGAGTGAGTCACTTGCTTCTTCTATAGAGGCTTGCATGTTTGACTCCTTGGAAAATATCCTGGCCTTATCCATGATCTTCACGTGATCGTTGACCCTTACCTCCTTCGAGCCTGTGGACGCGGTCATTGCTACTACTTCATCCCTTGCTCTCGTTGCTGGTGAGGCATCCAATGAATCTCTTGTGGTTGTGCCACTTCAATCTCATCCTCCCTCCTCATATGATATCAATTGGGAGGAAGATGACCTGGTCGTTGAAGGCCTCTAGGGCCCTATCTTTCTTTATCTTGTAGCATATTTTGTGTGCATGCCTATGTACTTTATTTATATGTGTGTTCCCTCTTGAAGGACCCAAGTTACTATGTAGGTACTTGGATACAGGAGGTTGACTATCTTTATCTGTTGTGCACTCTCGGAGGACCCGCGTTACTCTGTAGGTGCTCAAATAAAGAATATTTTATATTGTACATCTTCTTCTATTTGTCTCTCTACTTTTTGTATCTATCGTATTTTGTTTTTTCGACCCTAAGGGACGATGCAAAGCATTGGGGCATTTTGTGCTTCCTTCCATGTTGACCCAACTTTTTATTTTATCTTTGTCTTCAAGTGTTGTTCTTCAGATCTGAGAACTTTGGCATCATGACGATATACCCATCTCGCAGTTGTATTGTGTATCTCTTCTCACTCCTATGGCTTCTGATGCAAAACTATCGGATCCACGTGTCCTCTTGCCTTTTATTTCTGATGTTGTGGACATATTTGTGTCACTAGCTAATGGTGGCATTCCATGAAAAAATCTCACTATTTTGACGTGCCAAAAATACTCTTCTCCTTAGAATGACATGCCTTTCACGCATATCATTCTAAGGGGGAGCCATCATATCTGTATAATCTACTTTTGTCATTTAGTCTTTTGCATTAGCATTTCTTGTTGATCATATTTTCATGCTTGCCTAGGTGAGGGCCAGACCATTTGATCTATCCATATCGGCATGTCTCATCGCCCTATCATATGGCTATCTATCATAATGTACTTTGTTATCCATACCGGCGCATCTTATATCATGATAGTCATTTATCTCACATATTTTCGTATCTAAGGGCTTTCCTCCAAAGTGAGGCTCATTTCTGTTACGCTATCATTTTTTAGTAACAATATCTATTCCAAATCTCATCTTTGTCTCACTGGGGGCAACCTCGTCTGATCAATGAAAATCTACCTCCCTATCACAACTCTCTTCTTTATCTTCCTCTACTTTAGCTTCACATCTCTCAGCAAATACATGCTCGCTAAAGTGGGGGAAAAATGTCATATCAAAAATCGCACCCTATGCAACTCAATGTGACAAATGGTGGTTTCCTCCACATCATCAGAGGTCGAGTGTCACCATCTTTATCCTTTTGTCCATTGAGACCGCCTTGTCTACTTCAAACTGGAATTCTACCAACTTCGTTGGCCTGTCACCTTTAGGACTATAACATGGCACGGAGACGTTTGTGTGATGCACTAGCGTCTTACGAATCTAACAGTCCCCAAGTGATCATTTGAGTGTTACGCCTACGCCCAGAAGCAATCATAATGCCCCTACATGTGACCACCGATGTTAGGTTTCCTTCCCTAGCCTTTATCTATCACACCAAAAAACATTTCAAGGGACGCAACTAAACTGAGAGAGAGAGAGAGAGAGCAAGATCAGAGTGACTGCTTTGATGGCTCAACAAAAGACTTTAAATTCTCTAGGAATTCACTTTACAGTACATAGAAAACCTTCTACCACTCCATTGCTTTCATTCGAGGCTCAACTGAATTCTCGATTGCTTTGTTACTCAATCTGGCTTGAAAATCACAATTAAATAAGTTGTATGCATACATAAATGAATGAGCACATAAAATTCATTGCTGCCAATGGAGTTGTTGTCAAGTTTAAATCTCCATCATGGATCAAGGATAAACAATGGCCATCAGCCAAGTTTGAATCTTCTCAATGATATGACCTCATGTACAAACAACCTGTTGAGTTGTTGGGGCTCAAGAGGCATTCCAACAATAGACAGGGCTCAATAACTTCCAATTCATCATCCACATAAGGCACCACATAAGTACCAAAATAACCTTTGACCATCTCAACTTGTTGGGTCATTGGAGCCTGAAAATAGCTCCAAAGATAGTGCTAGCTCCACTAAGGGCGGGGCCCACTGACACAAAATTACCACAAAGCCAATTGAAATGAGCCCACAAATATCGTTAATACTCAGGTTGTTGGATTGTTCAAGCTAGAACATAGCTCCAATGACAGTATTAGCTTCAATGATGATTCGGGCCACCAATCATCAAAGTCACTCACCTTAGGTCGTTAGTTCGTTAGGGCACAAAAGAGCACCCAATAATGCAAGAAGTTCCAACAAGCAAGCTTTAGCACCCCACTTCATGTGACCACAACACCGCAGGTCATTGGGTCATTAGGGCTTAAAAAGGCACCTAGCAACAATGGAAACTCCAATAAGTGGGGATGAACACTTAAAGAAATTCAAAGGCACATGGAGACAACTTCATTCTCTAAGACATGAAAGGGTCCACGAGGCACGAAATTTTAAAACATAAGATAATTTCTTGACACTCTAGACCTAGGATAGATTGTAGTGATCAACTAGAAATGAAAACTAATACATGGGGCCAGTTATTTAATGATAAGGAACACATGATTCATGACTTCAAAAATGGAATTCACCAGGCAAACTGGTGATTGAGAAATATAATGTCACAACACAAGCCAAAGGTTTAGGGTTTAGGACTTAGGCCCAAGAAAGTTATATATACCCCAATGACTTTCAAATGGTGAACTAAGGAAAAACCATGACACAAAATTATGGAAATTTGGCAATCCCAACAAAATGTTTGATGAATGTAGTATTTTTTTATATAATAAAATTTTATGCATTTTTAAAGGACGGTTTTCGTTATGGCACAAATTTTAAGACAAAAATGTTGAGTCTAGGGGAACCGATCCTTTTTAAGGAGATTAATATAAATAATAAATAAAATATTAAAAATGGAATTAAGAACAATAACAATGTGAACATTACAAAGATATTAAAATAATATCTAAGTTGGAAAAGCCTTTTAAAATAAATATAACACTAAAGATAGGTCAATAATGTTTTTGCCCAATAATTAAGTAGTAAATATGCTTGAAGTTGATCTAAAAAAATTATGTATCATTAACAACCTCCTTCAAGAGGCTTTCAAGCTACCCAACCACTCTCTTTAACCTAGTGATAACAAAAATAATTACTCAATAATTCATTTTTTTTTTAGATTGACTTGAGTAAGATCTCCATTTATTATTTAAAAATCATTGGAGACCTCTGAATGAGTGAGATTTATATGTGCAAAACATTATTTTAGTTGATGAGCACTACTTCCAAGTGTATCATTATCTTAAAGAAGGTGAATAATGATTTTATGCTTGTATTATGATTTTTTAGAAATTATTTCCAAGTTAATTACAATGTAGTGGAAAAGTAATTAGTGTAGTATTGAGTCAAGAGACCAATAACACACTTTAGTGAGAAATTTGGTGATAATCTATGCAAAATTACAAGTTATTTTGAATTCTAGACATTATTATCTATTATGATAGTTGAACTAGTAACCATGGATAGAACTAAGGGTTTATATGTCATACATCTAGATTTTGTAAATGCATCACACACATTCATATGACTAGGTACGCTACATACAAAGACCTATATGAAGATTGTTTATGTAAGTACTTGACTTGTAGATGGAAATTGTGTGATTTTTTAAATTCAATAAGAGAGAATCTCATTCATGATATATATAGTTACACATAGACAATTTCGTCACAAATATGATTTAAACCTCATGAAATAAAGGTATTATAGAGTGAAGTTTCACTCAGAAGAAAAATTGATGAAAAATTCTCGAAATAAAGAAGGAAGAATTTGAGTGGAGGAGATAAGTGAAAGAGAAAGAGGAAGCAGATGTAGAAAAACTAGAAGAGAAAGTAGAAGAAGCGAGACCACAGAGGGAATGGGCCCTCGAGGGGGCCCATATAATCCACAAAGGGCCCAATGAGGAGTCATTGTTACACAAAAGCCTTGGAGCCAATCAAAGTATAGAACAAGAGGAGAGATGGATCGCATTCCTACACGTGATCATTGCATTCCTACACGTGATCATCGCATCGAGAGGATTCCATGGTACGACAGACCCACCATCTATGGACCACCGATATGTAGAACTATCCCCCCTTTTGATTTTTTTAGGGTAGGGGTAGAATTAGGGCTTAGTTTAGGGCCTACAATTGGTGAGGCCCACGCGTTGATCATCATTTCAGCACACGCACGAATGGGTTAGCGCGACCGCTAGCGAACAGCATGGGTGCTCGCTGGGAGAAGGTGATTAGAATAGGTTTTTGGGGGAGGGAAAATGTTTAGCGCGGGTGATCGCGCATCGACGAGGGTGCTCACGCATCCACGCGGGCGCTCGCGTTAACGAAGGTTGCAGGCAGGGTTGGGGGAGGGTTAAGTTTCTCTGTTAGTGCATGCACTTGCATTTTGGCGTGTGCGCCACGGTTTTGGTGCGAGCACTGAGTAAATCAGTGCGTGCGCTGGGGGGAGAGGAGCTTAGGCGTAGGTTAGAAATTTTGGGATTGGTTGAGGGTATGGTTGGTCCCAAAGGGTAGAGTAGGACTTGAGGACACAGAAACGAATGAATTTGTTTGTTGGATGCAGGCGGAGTTGGGGTCGTTGGCTTCGAGGGAGCACTGGCCTGCTACAATGAGTTTATATCGAGAGTTGGGGCATGATGAGTTGGAGGTTTTAGCTACTCTAGGGTTGCATTATGTGGGAAAGTGGTCGAGGATACGAGTGCATACTACAATGATGATGGCATTAGTTGAGAGGTGGGGCAGCAGGTATAATACCTTCCGTCTTCCTAGTGGAGAGGCGACAGTGACCCTTTTGGATGTATGGAGGATCTTGAAGATCCCCATTAGTGGCGTCATCCCAGAGTATCATTTGAATGCAGCGTATTTTATCTTCGGGTGGTTTTGCGAGTATGAGACCCCACCGATGTTGGATAGGAGTAGGATGCACTTGGGTAGGACGATGGGTATTCGGCGTATTCCTCGCGTGGTATTGGTGATTTGTTGATTCTTGAGTGGACGGATTATACCTGATCTAGGCGTGCATGGATTTCCTGTTGGATGGAGCGGGTGTCTTTATTTCATGGTTCATGATGGCTTGCAGTATGCATGGGGAGCGACGATGTTGGCTCAATTATATCATGATATGCATCTGGTGGTGTATAGAGAGTATGCTAGTTTGTCCGCAGGAGTGACACTTCTCCACATCTAGGCTTGGGAGCACATTGTGTTTACTCGACCACTGGGTGTACAGGACAAGCAGGACCGTCAGCCATATGTGGATAGGTACAGGGGGCTGTTGCACTATACTCAGATAGGGTATGTATGGTTTTGGCATCGGATTCTTGATGAGCTTATGCAATTTACATGGCGGTCATTTTTGGAGTGTGAGAGATGGAGGGGTGACTAGTAGCTACACTGGGCTGGGGTGGAGATGTGGATATTTGGCAGATTAGTGTATATTATAGAGTATTATGCATCGTACAAGGTGGTGAGACAGCTTGGATAGGTTCAGGATATAGTGGGGGTCATCCCAGTATATCCTCGGATTACACGGGAGGTGAGATTTTGGGGCCCGACAACGAATCCATTGGAGGGCAGGACTAGTTTTCAAACAGTGTCTCATTTGGTCTGGGATGAGCGGATGGGGGTAGGTGAGGATCCAGGGATGATAGGGGGATACAGGAACTAGTGGGAGGGGCACTTGCCAGTATGTCTTACCATTCCTAGGGTTTTTGAGTATGATGAGCTACAGTCGATCATAGACCAGGTAGTTGGTGGGGAGGATGATGGGCCAGGGGAGAGAGTTGTGGTTGGTGCAGGGTGTGGTGCTGGTGGACAGTAGAGGAGGGTCAGGATTGTATGGAGGAGGGATCCAGAGGAGGGAGAGGGAAGGGGAGCACCAGTAGGAGAGGTTGCAAAGGCCGTGGGTGGCGGGGGAGAGGATGATGTACATATGGATGTACCTAAGGAACGGGTGGAGGAGAGGGTAGGAATATCACAGGTTGACCTTAACAGAGTGCAACAGGAGAGGGATACTACTCGGGTGAGGCTCCATTCTCTTTAGGATGAGCTACAGAGAGAGAGAGAGAGAGAGAGAGAGAGTTGAGAGGGAGAGTCTAGAGGCAGAAGTGGCATGGCTGCAGTGGGAGATAGTGGACTTGACGGAGAGCCTCCATATAGCGAGGACAAAGGTGGATGCCCTGAGGCAAGAGAGGGAGGAGTCTGAGTGGATTCTAAAGGAGGCACAGACAAGGACAGCTATAAAGGCCCTTCAGGATGTTGTTCGTCGACAGGATGTTGAGCTAGAGGGGCTATAGACTAGAGTGCAGAGGGAAGAGGCGGATGTGACATGAATGTGGAGGGAGAGGGATACATACCATCAGATGTTAGTTCCTACAAGGCTTGGGTAGATGTACTCTGATATGATGCAGCAGCGGGATAGGGAGGAGAGGGCAGTTCGGGAGGCAGGGTACTACAGGGGGTTATATCACGGAGCAGTACCTACGGCACAGCGAGCAACCTCGTACACTGAGAGTGTACAAATCTCATAGGACACAGAGCCAGAAGACAAGTGGATCGGTAGGTTTTAGGCCACCGAGAGGAGAGGGAGCGGGAGGATCAAGTGGAGGAGGTACAAAGGAGGGAGGGTTTGGTGGGGGAGGAGCTCCTTGGACGATGACTTTCCCTCGGCCAATGGTTACATTGCAGTCATTCTGAGACTAGGGGGTGGAAGGTGTAGCGCCTTGAATGACTATCCTAGCAGGGTTAGATCTGCTTTGGGAAGGGGGAGGGTTAACTCCTTGGATAGTTATGACATTGATATGATTGTCTGCGGGCTCAATGTGACCTACTAAAGAGTCAAAGTCGGTTATGTGATTAGTGTAGTCATAGTTCACCATGTTAGATGATGAGCCTTTTCCCTTATCATGTTTTGGGAAGGGTTCCTGGTACATTTTGAGTTTATCATTGTTATTACCAGGTTTTGCATTTGCTACTTGAATTTCACCCCTATCAATGAGATCTTGTATGTAGATTTTAAGCTTCATGCATTTTTGTGTATCATGTCCCTTGATACGATGATACTCACAATATTTATTCTCATTATACCACCTAGGTTTGGGTTGATTGGGATCAAATGGACGAGTGATCGGGAAAACCACTACGCCTACTTGAACAAGTTTCTGGGAGACCACTTCAATAGACTCAGCAAGAGGAGTGAAGTCTCTTGGTGACCTGTTATTGGATCGGGGTGGTCGCCCCTAGATTGAGACATTGTTGTGAGGCTTTTGGGATTGATTTTGTATTTTTATTGTTGAATTGATGATTGGTGGTGGTGGGTCTTGGAGGAGCGGCAACGATCTAGACCCGTTTTGTATCAGTTACACCATCATTGACTACGTTTTTGTTCTTGGACCAGAATTTTGGTTTGTCATTATGGTAAGAGAAAGAATTTTGACTTGATCTTTGGTAGTGTTTCAAGGTTCCTTCCTCTAACAAGACACATTCGAGGGCTAGACCCTTATCAGTCAATTTTTGGAAAGATTTAATACATTGAGATGTCAAAGGTCTTGATAGTTCGGGCACCAAATTCTTTTGAAATAATTCAATTTGGTGTTGTTCTGGCATGTCCCATTGGAATTTCTTGATGAGGTGTCGCCATCTTTGCAATAAGTTAGTGAAAGTCTCTTCGGGCCTTTGCTTTGTGTTACACAAGTCCATCATGGAAACATCATTAGCCATATTGTAGGCATAGTGAGCCACAAACTTCTCTGCCAAGTCTAGGAAGGAGATAATGGAACCTCATGGTAAGGACGAGAACCATGCGAGGGCATCTCCCGTGAGACTCTTGGGGAAGAGTCTTCGAAGGTATAGGTCACTATAGGAGACTTCTTGACATAGAATGTGAAATTCCCAGACATGGTCATGAGGGTCCCCTTTGCCTTCATACTTGGTGAACTTACGAATTTCAAACCCTGGGGGATAAGGTGCAACTGATATAGACGGGTCATAAGGACAAGGACAAAATTCCTCAAATGAGTAAGATTTCCTTTTGTTAGTTCCTTCTTTCATGTCCTTGATGATGTTTTTCATGTCCTAAATTTCTTTAATGAGGTCTTGTTGTGGATTTTGGAAATGATGGATTGTGTTCGCCCCTAGAATCGGATGAGTCATGGAAGGTGCACCACCACTAATGTATTGATATGATGAGGAAGAGGGGACGTGAGATGTGATGACCGACATCGCAGGGACTTGAGTGAGAGTTGGTTGTGACCCGTAAACTGTTGCGACGGGATTAAGCGCGACCCGAATGGGGCTAGTGGCATTGTTGATAGGAATGGAGGTTTGTGGAATAGAAATATATGGTTGAGTAGAAGAAGATGGTATAGAGGCATATTAGAGAATAGATGAGATCGGATTTGATAGTGGTATAGATGGTAAGGAGGAAGAAGGTGGAATGGAGACCACGGGGGGAGGTGTCGCGGGTGTTATTGATTGAGTTTGAATGATTGGCGAGGCCGCAAATGATTGAGTTTGAATAACAAAAGTGGCATTCTGCATGGGAGCGAGGTCTCCTTGTGGTTGTTGACCAAGGGTGGATTTATCAAAATCAGGTGGGTGTTGAGCTCCATTTTCAAGGAGGGTCTTTAGAAGCGCAATAGGATTTTGTTGGATAAATTTCTCCAACATCTATTGATTATAAGAGTCTGCTAGGAAAGTTTGTACTTCTAGAGAGAGCTCATCTTGGTCAACCATATTAGGATTTTGCGTTTGATTTTGAGTGCTAGGTTGCACACTTTGTGTAGGATCTTGTGTAGGATTTTCATAATGTCTGGCATACCATATTGTTGTTGAACCATCTTTTTCTTTTGAGATCGAGTTGTGACCATACAAGAATAACCTTAGAAAAGATTGGAGGAGGAAATTTTTTATGAGAGGACTTAGCAAGGCTATTAGATTTTAGGATTTGAATTTGATGAAAATGGGTTTTTGCTAATTGATAGGGTCCTTGGATTAGGACCTGGATTTGATTAGGATTGGCACCTTAGTCCTTGGATGAGGATCTTAGGTGGGAGATGAAACCACAAGCGAGGTAATGACCAAGTTGGATAGAATTTAGACCTTGGAATGATGATTAAAAGCCTTTCTTCCACTAAGGGTTGACTAATGACCCTAAGCAAAGCAAAGACGTAAGTTAAGAGTCTTGATTGACTCAAAGGATAAGGCAAAGGTACTTGGAGAGGATTCTTCTTCAAGAACAAAAGCCAAGTGATTAAGGATGAGGTCTAAATGAAACTTCACAAGACATGCAGCCTTAATGTGAGGTTAAATTGGATTAAAGGATGATTTGATTTAGATCTTGAGAATTGATTTGATACCTGAAGGTGATTGATTTAGTGATTGATTGATGTGCTAAGTCCTTAGGAAAATATTGAGGATGATTGATTGAAGAGAGATGATAGTGATGATTAGAAGAAATTTGGTGACTAGGCTATCCTTGGCATAAACATGACTCAATAAATGATTGGTTTGGATGGCAAGTTGTATGAAGGGACACAACCACCCTGATTTTGATGATAGTTGGTGTTAAAAGACAAACTTGAACCTTGATGGAGGGCACGGACTCTTAATTCATCACTAGCATCAAATTCATTGCTATGACCATGGATGTAATCGTGGTAATGATGCAAGAATGTCCTATGTTTAAGCAAGAGTCTGTGGTTTGTATACCAAAATTTCTAACATCTAATGAGTTGTGCTTGTGTGAGGTTCTTCTTCTTGATAGGTCGGTGGATTGACTTCTTAGGATGTTTATACAACTTAGGTTTATGGAACATGAGATGGACGGAGTTTCGATGCAACTAGGACTTTGTGTGGATGGTGACTAGAATGTGACTTGGGTATGACTATGTTTGGAATTGTGACTAGGATCTTGACTCAGATGATTGTTTGCTTTTAGACAATGTTTTTGCAAAGTGTTTGAGGATAATGATGTGTTTTAAGTCTACTTTTGGCAAGCAAGTATCAAGTAAAGCAAACACAATGATCAAATGAATTTTAGCTCAAAGACACTCATGCTCATGTACAACATTCTTAAGGCTGGCAAGGACAATAGTCATTGGATCCCAATCGATTTCCCAGCTACGCTTACCTAGAGCAGACACTTAGATGCTTGACCCCACTAGCTCCCCTCCATGACACTCACTTCTCTAGGGCAGCCACGCATCAATTCCCATGAAAACTTCTCATGGCGAACTGTGTGTCTCTACTAAGGGTTGTAAAAATATGGGCGGCTTTAGAGGTCCGACCTCTTGCACCAATGACTAGAAGGGTTTTTGCCACTATGCACAAGATGTTTAGTATGTCTTCTCATTAGGAGCTACCTTTCATAGTTGTGCAAGCACAATTGAGGCCTATAGCCCAATGAAGCACCAAGAACTTAGTAGTCACGCAAGCATGATTGAAATCTCTAGGATCCTACTAAGCACCCAATGTGAGAGTGAACTCTCATATAGCCCCAACCATTGACCCTTTCATCATCAATGGCCTATTTATTATAGTGAGTTGGGAACCCCAGGTCCAGGTGTACTCACTTGGGTCGTTCCCCTCTTACCTTCTCAAAGAGCAAGTTGGGAGGGCAGGCTCGCTAAGGGTAAGCATGCAACAAACATGAAAAACTTGAAGGGTCTGGATTTCTAATCGTCTAGCTAGACGAGAGCATACTCTACTACCTTTACGCTTTTCACAAAACACAAAAGACAATGGTTCATTTATCCTCTAATTAGATCTAGGTGCCTAGTTAAAAAAAAGACACAATATTTGGTTGGAACTCCTAGGCAACCTACAAAACAATTCGGATTAGTAGTTTTTTGTGTTTCTTAGATCTTGGACAATTAAAGAAGCTGCAACACTCAAAAAAATGAAAAATCAGTAGTTACTTGCAGAAACAGCGCACGCGCTGAACTGCAATCAGTCGCGTTGAAGCGCTTGCACAGGCACCAAAACGCCTGCGTATGCACCGCAGTTAGCAGAAACCTAAACAAATAAAAAAGCAATTAATACAAATAAAAAAGCAATTAATACAAATAAAAATCATGATTTTATACTTGTCAGTCGCATTGTTCTGGATCGGTCGTGTTGTGATGAATACTAAGAGGGGGGGTGAATTAGTATGCCAAAAATCTTTGCACTTAAACACTTTGCTAGACTAACAATAAACCGGTAAAACAGTTTAGCAGACAAACCGGTTAGCACACATGCAAACCAAATAGCAAATAATGCATTCACCCATAGAAGCACAAACACCATAACACAAGAGATTTTGACGTGGAAACCCAAATGGGAAAAACCCTGGTGAGATGGAACTCACAAGTAACTATCTGCAAAATAGGAACCAGACCGGTTAAGGTCTTACAATGTTCTTTACAAGAACATATCCTGGTAGGAATCTCAATCTTTGTTAGGAGATAAGTCTGATTAAAGACTACCTTGCTAGAGGATTTTAGATCCACAGATGTGAACCACCTTGTTAGAGGATTTACAAAAGGCTTTTGGGCCTACCTGGTTAAGGGCTACAGACTTGTCGAAGATGTGAGTAATCAACAAGTGAGTGATCTAGCTAATAGCACAGATTGCTTGGTTAGATCCTTGATAGCTTGTTCCTAATGCATTCCGGCATTACTTCAGTCTTCTACACATTCATACTCTCTCCAACTCCTCAACCACCTTAAACCCTCGCAACAATATCAACAATAACAACAACCTAAAACCCTAGACATGATGTCCTAATAAAGGAATCTGATTTCATGTCTGTCCAATAGGATTACAATACAATTTCCTAGGTTCAATGCATCTAGACATATTCTGTAACACGACACAAAAAGCATCATTAAAGTGTCGGCACTATCAAACAATCGGTGGATGGTAACTCATCACAAAATGTCGGTTGGTAACTCATCACAGAGTATTACCGGTTCATACAAAATACTAGTTCAAGAAAAATATCGGTTGTCGGTTTGACAAAATGAAGACTGGGAAATATGTGTTCTGCCACTTTGATCCTTCGTACCGCTTGAGATCCTCGAACTGCTTGGGGTCAACATACCGCTTCAGATTAGTAATCACTTTCTGCAAAACACCAATAGTCTAAGGACTATAATGCATCATACCAGTTGGAACAAGTATCAGTTGAGCCTTAACTTATACATACAAAAGTGATCTCAATGCAAGTGTGTGTCCATCAATGACAATCACAACATAATCATCAAAAATGTCAACACGTTAAACTGTCTGTGCACATGTTGAAACGCGTTCACTCGTGTCGAAACTTCTGCACTCACGCTAAAACACTGAGACTTGGAATAAAAGTTAGCGGTTAGATTTCAAAATTCAAATTTAAAAAATTTTGGGCAGAGGGCAAGATTTTTTAAAAACAGTCGTGCTGATGTAGTTACTCCCGTGCTGAAACGCTTATGCTCGTGCTGAAACGCGTGCACCTGCACTAAAAAGACAAAAAAGATAGTAAATTTCAAAAATGACAGCGAGAAAAAAAATTGAATTTTAAGTTTGCTCACGCTAGTGCGCACACATTGAAGAGGTCTGTCTGTCACGCTGAACCCAAATCGATCGCATTGATTTGTAGGTGCTCGCGTTGTTCTGATACCTGCGACTTACAAACTCACAAAAATGTTAGATTTAGGGATGTGGGTCCCACTGGGCGTGCTAGAATGAAGATGGTAAAAATGTAGCAAGGTGAATCCAAATGGTTAGGATACAAACAAAACACTAAAACATATTAAAACATGAAACATGAATCAAACCACATGAAAACATGAAGACAAATGCTTATACCTTGACAACCTTTACCTTCTTCCTCGGATGGAGCTTGGATGAAGTCGAAGTGCGTCCAAATGCCTCCAACGTGATGTTGATTTGCTCCTAGATTGTTTGATGTGGTTGGCTCTCCAACATTGTGCACAAAGGGATGTGATGGATTAAGGATTGGAGGATGATATGGCTAAGTATGGATGAGAAGTAGCTTTGGCATGGTAAGGATGCAAGGATAGTTTCCTAGGCACAAATTAGCACCATGAATTTGCTAAAATTGGAGATGGGAAATGAGGGGATGGAGTCCTCAATTTATAAGGAGAGAGGAGGAATGGAGGGTTAGGATTGACCCAAGATGGAGGGTCAGGATTCCTTGTGAGCCCACACAAGGCCCAAGAGGAGGTGTGGAGACCAAGAGATATGTCTTAAAGGCATTTCTTGTATCCACACTCCTCAAGGTTCATTGGGAAGACTTCCCAATGTGCCTTGAGAAGAACAATGGATAAGATATTTCTTGAAGAATGGAAATGAAGAATTAAAAATTCTTCAAAAGGGGTGCTCATGAGGATTGGAGGAATAAGGAGGAATTAAAAATTCCTTGGAAGATGAGATGCCTAGATGAATATGAGATTTTAGGAAAAGAGCATTTAAAGAGAGTGGTTGGATGGAAGGGACAAGGAGTTGACTTTGTGGCTAATAATGATGATTAGCCACTAGCAACTCATTAGGAGAGGGATTAGAAGAAAGATTATGAGGGATTAGGATAGATGAGATTTGTAGGAGGATTTGACTAGGAGAGAGAATGAGTGGGGGGAATTAAAAATTAGAAGAATAATGTTAAGTGAGTTTAGAGAATTTCTAGAAGAATTGATTAAGTTATTGATGGATTAGCAAAAAAGGTGATTTGTAGGAATCACCTAGGAAATTAATTAGTTAAGAGGAGAAATTTGAGGAGATTTAATATTGAGGATTTTTAGAAGAATAAAAAGGAATTGATTTATTAAATCAATCAACAGACTATAGTGACAATATTAATTATAATTAATTAATATTAAGACGGAATTAAAAATTGTAAATTAATTATATCAAGAACTTAAAATAATTAAAATAATAATTATTTTTAAGCGTCTACATTTTTTTCTGATTATTACATCATTTTAATTAGAAAAATTTATATCATATAATATGAGATCGTGTAAGCCACTACACACAACATATTAAAAAACATTTTTTTGTATTATAAAAATAACTACAAATATCAATACCAGCGTTGATGAATGTGTGAAATACCAGTCCCTGAGTTTACAGTCATGCCCATCTATTTCTCAATTACATTCCCCACTCATCCTTGTTAAACGTAACGTATCATTTTTTGGAATTCCAGCGAGTTAGCTTGAGCGCTTCTTACCTACACCTGTCATTTCTATAACGCTTCACTGCCAAAGCCTTTACAATATTTCCAGACGCTTCACCTCCCATTTCTCTCTACTATATATATATATGCACCATCGCAGGCAAAACCAAATAGTTCGCTTTTAGCAGCTTGTTTTGGTAGGTTAAATTGCAGTTTCTGTAAGTTATTTAATTTCCATTTTTAAGCTAGATTGTTAAGACTAGTAATGTTTTTTGGTATTTTTTATTTGCAGTGAGTGAGAGGAGGAGATTGATAGTATTTCAATGGCACAGTCTGATTGTCAGGGAAGGAGAGGTGGTGTGGTGATGGATTCACTGGATCTCACATCCAATATGTGGGAACTATGTGCCAACACTGATTTGGCACACACCATTTATATTCCTGTGGATTGGCTTGAAACTGATCAAGCCCACATCTTCAAAGCTAACTTACCTGGTATTGTTAATGAAGTCATATGGGTTTAAATAAGCTGTCATTATTTCAGAATGATGTATGAAAGATTTAATTAAGTAGTTTTTTTAATGTAATTTTGTGGGAAAAATTTATGTCAATGGATTTTAATGTTTCTATATTTTGTTTTGGAAGGTTTGAAAAAAGAGGATGTGAAAGTTCAAGTGGAAGACAAATGTGTTATGTACATAAGTGGAGAGTGTAAGAAGGATGAGGTGAACAACAATGACAAGTGGCATCGTTTGGAGAGACCACATGGCCCTTTCTCTCGTCGCTTCCGCCTACCAGGGAATGCCATGTTGGATCAAGTGAAGGCCAACATGACAAATGGAGTGCTGACTGTGACAATTCCAAAGGCAGCTGAGAGTAAGCCTAAGGTCATGCCAATCAATATATCTGAAAATTAACTTCACTAGTATGTGATGATTTTGTGTGAAGAATAAAGCATAGAGAAAATATTCTCTGATGCAATTAAAGCAAAGTTTTGGTTATTTCAATATATGAATTAAAAACTACTTATTTTGAAAGAGGGCTTTTGTCAAAAATTTAGAGTTTGGCATATTCACTTCTTCATAAAGATACATATTATTTAACAGAAAGTGGAACATTTATTTATGTGGGATTATATTTGATATTTTTTAGTCAAACAATTTAAAAAATAAGAAAAAAATAATATTTTTATATATTGCTAGTGAATTAAAGTATTTGTAATATCAAATGATAAAGTGGAAGAATTTTATTTTTCCTATTTTCACCAATACATATGTACAAATCTTTCAAGAATAAAAAATATTCTCTTGCTAAGAAATATGTTTCAAATGGACATTTTTTCTTCCTATCTAAGTTTGAAACCCACCTACCCTATATATTACCATTATTACTTTCTTTATTTTTTACTTTCTATCTTTATTTTTTACTTTCTATATTGCTCCATTCCCAATACCACATTTCCCAAATGTGCATGGTAATTATTATCTGTAATTATTATCTGTTACATCTAGTTTATTGCTTCTAGATATTTGGCTAGATGTATCACCTAAAACTCAAATTTGAGAAACAAACCATTGAAATTAAAATTGTCACAATATTTTTTTATTTCTTAGACATTGCCCATAATTTTTAATTTCTCATTCAAGGGATTGGAATTGACATTTGAAAATTATATACAATTTGTGACAATGTTTCTTATCCTTCTGTGTAATAGTTCACAATTTCTATGCTTCCAATTTTCCTTATTTCATAAATACATATTTTACTTCAATTTGTTGTCTTCATATTTATTTTTTGGGCTCTTATAAATCGAATATTTTCACACAAATTTATTTTTTTGAACAAACACTACAATTTGGTGCATCTAATTGAGGTCAATATGTCATTATATTACTGCAATGTTTAATCTCCTTCCTCACTATGTTATGTCATATATTGCTACATCATAATGCTTATGATCTAGAGGGTTTGTCAAGAGTTTTCTTAATTACAAAGATAAAAAGCCCAAATCTACCTCTTCAAGGCTACAAATCTATTATGCATGCACATAATGCAATTGTAACATGTGAGTTGTGAGTAATGTTAT